>NC_057711.1:4767133-4778119 GCF_004010195.1 Chiloscyllium plagiosum | reverse complement strand
CACATCGACCTGGACCCAATATACTGGCCACTGCAGCGGACAGCTGGAACTGACAACCGGAAGCGGCAGGTACAAACCACTATAAATGCCAGAGGAAACATCACAGAAGCGCTTCACAGGAGGCTCCCAAGCACTGAGGATGTCACCTAGACAGGGGATGAAATGTCTGCAACACAAATTCCCAGCTCCGCGAACAGAACCACAACAACGAGCACCTGAGCTACAGATCTTCTCACAAACTTTGAACCTCCTGATGAAGGGCTTTTGCCCAAAATGTCGATTTCGCTGCTCCTTGGATGCTGCCTGAACTGCTGTGCTCTTCCAGCACCACTAATCCAGAACTTAATAACCTCTAGCCTACCCAACACATCTTCCCTACTTATGTCAACGTGATCCAGATTAATCAAACTTCTATCTCTAATCTCAACATTCATCATGTTCCTCAGTGAACACTGATGCAAAGTAATCATTCAGAATCTCACCCATTCTCTCAGGTGCGACACACAGCCTTCCTTCATTATCCTTTGGTGGACCAATCCTTTCTCTCGTTACCTGCTTGCTTCTTATATAAGAATAAAACGCTTTGGGATTCTCCTTAATTCTGCTCGCTAAAGCTATTTCATGACCCCTTTTAGCCTGTTTGATTCTTCGTTTAAGACTAGTCCTACTCTTCCGATATTCCTTCAGGGCCCGTTCTGTTCTTAGCTGCCTGGACCTTATGTATGTTTCCCTTTTCCTCTTGACTAGTCGTACGATTTCTCCTGTCATCCACGGTTCATGAATCGTGCCTTTCCTATCCTTTGCTTTCAACGGGACATGCCTATTCTGCACTATCTTTAACCTATCTTTGAAAACCTCCCACATTATCAAATGTGGACTTCCCTTCAAATAGCGGTGTTCAATCCACATTTCCCAGCTCCTGCCTAATTTTGATATAATTGGCCTTGGCCCAGTTTAGTATTCTTCCTGGAGGACCACTCTCATCTTTGTCTACGAGTATTCTAAAACTTACAGAATTGTGGTCACTGTTCCCAAAGAAATTCCCCTGGCTCATTCCCCAACACCAGGTCCAATATGGCCCCTTCCCTCGTCAATATTGACATATTGCTCTAGAAAACTCTCCTGGATACTTCTTACAAATTTTGCCCCATCCAGACCTCTGACACTCAATGTATCCCAGTCAATGTTGGGAAAATTAAAATCTCCAATCGCCACCACCCTGTTGCCTCTACATCTTTCCATAATCTGTTTAACTATTTGTTCTTCTACCCATGCTCACTGTTGGGAGGCCTGTAATACAGCCCCAACAATGTAACTGCACCATTCTTATTTCTCAGCTCCACCCATAATGCCTCACTACTCAAGCCTTCATAGTGTCCTCCTTTAGCACAGCCGTGATACCATCCCTGACCAGCAATGCAACTCCTCCCCACCTTTTACTTTCCTCCCAGTACTGTCTGAAGCATCTATATCCTGGAACATTTAGTTGCCAATCATGCTTTTCCTTCAACCAAGTCTCAGTGATTGCAATTACATCATACTCCCAGGCAGCAATCCAAGCCCTAAGTTCATCTATTTTAACCACTATACTCCATGCATTAAAGTATATGTACTTCAGGCCACCAGTTGTTTTGCGTTCATCTGCTCTTTGCCTACTCTTCCCCTCATAATGCCATCCTCATAATTCTTACTGCAAGAAAGTAGTGGGATATGGTTCTTATGTTTCATTTTGTTTAAAGCAAGCTGAATCTGGAGTGGAAGCTCAATTATTACGCAGATACAGACAGAAATCAATAGGTTACTGGAAACTAATTACATTAAAGAACAGAGGGTGTTATGACATGTAGACAGACGCCAATCCTCTGCATTCACAACGCAGTAAAATTAAACCTTTGCTTACCCCAAGGTTCCTAAACAGACTTTTGAAGAACCAGTCCCAGACTTTGCAAATAATTAATTTCCTGACACCAGTTTTTTAAATACTGCAGCACAGAGAAAATTAAACAGTATGGTTATCAAATTGATGTCTATGTTTTAAACCCAAAATATTTGCTTTCAGACCCCATTCATACAAAAGGCAAACACAGCTAAAAGATAAGTAAAAGAAAATAACAAAACTGGCCAGATTACTTAATTGATATTCACATCCATTGTTTCAGGCACAGAGGTGTACTCCTTGGTTGCTGATCAGGATTACCTTCTCAGCTCACCCAGGAAAAAAGCAGCAACACTTCTCACTCAGCTTTTTACTATTTGGCCTTCTAAAAGGTGGTGTAGCAGATTCACAGGGAACTTTTAAATCTTCATGCTGTCATTTCAGCAGTCAAGTTCATCTCCCCAAAAACGCAATTAGAAAAAACACTACAATTCTGGTTCTGCCCTGTTAGACTGAAAGTTTCCCTGACAGCTCAGCTGCCATTCCACAGCTGCCATCTGCTTGTACACAGGATCGCTCCCAAACTTGCCTGAACAATGCCCAGGTATTGACCTTGTTAATAACCAACTGCCATCTAGTTAAACACAATGCTCTTCCCGAGCTCACAGTGTCTGTTGGAACCCTTTTAATTGACTCAGCCTGTAACTTGTCTCCACATCTGGCCTCAACAAACAAACAAAAAAGCTTGTTTGGTCTGTTCTTTTCCTTTTGTTTCAAAGTCCATAAGTCATTCTCAGCTAAAATTCCCAATTCAAAGCTCCAAACCAAAATTTATCAAAGAATAAAAATAATGAAAAATTAGCAAGGGTTCTAAAAAGAGATAATGTAGAAAAGTGGTGTTGAGACCAATGATCAGCCTATTCATGGGTTAAAGTTAACTGGTATTCTCCTTTTCCAGTGTCCCTAAACAGAGCAATGTAGTGCCCCTAGGAGAACAGCATACCCTCAATGCCAACTCACCAGCCTATGCAGTGCAACTTTTGGAAACGTTTAATGTCAAACCTGGCACACTTGAAGATGTCTGTGGTTGTTGGAGGTCAGTCATCTCAACTCCAAAACATCTGCATGAGCTCTTCAGGGTAGTATCCTAGGCCCAACCACCTTCAGTTGCTTCATCAATTACCTTCCCTCCATCACCATGTAAGAATTGGTGACGTTTGCTCATGATCGCACAATATTCAGCACCATTCACAATTCCTCAGATACTGAATTAGTCTATGTTCAAATGACAATAATTAGGCTTGATATGACAGGTGGCAATTAACATTCATGCCACACAAATGGCTGACAACGATCATCTCCAATAAAAGACAATCTAATAACTGTCCCTTGACAGTCAACGGTGTTACCATTGAATCCCCCACTATCACCATCCTTGGGTTACCATTGACCAGAAATTCAATTGAACTCGCAACATAAACACAGTGGTTACAACAGCAGATCAGAGGTCAGGAATACTGCAGCGAGTAACTCACCTCCTGACTCCCCCTAGTTTGCCTACCACCACACTGCATGAGTCAATATTAAGATGGAATACATTCCATTTGCCTGATGGATGCAAATCCAACAACACTCAGGAAACTTGATACCATCCAGGACAAAGCACTCTGCTTGATTAGCGCCGTATCCACAAGCATCCACTCTCTCCACCACCGATGCCCTGCAGCAGAGTTTGCACCATCCACAAGATGCACTGCAGAAATTCACCAAAGATCCTTAACAACTTCCAAACCCACGATCGCTTCCATTTAGAAGGACAACAGCAGCAAATACATAGGAACACCATTCTGAAGTTCCCTTCCAAGCCCGTCATCAACGTGACATGGAAATATATTGATGTTCCTTCACTGTTGCTGGGTCAAAATCCTGGAATTCCCATGCTCAGAGCATTGTGGATCAAACTTCATCACATGGATTGCAGCGATTCAAAATGACAGCACGCCACTACTTTTTCACGCCAATTATAGAATTGTATAAGAACATGAGAGGCATGGATAGGTGAATACACCCAGGCTTTTTCCCAGGATTGTGGAATCAAGGACTACAGAGCATTAGTTTAAGGTTAGAGGGGAAAGAATAAATGAGAACCTGAGGAGCAACATTTTACACAGAGGGTGATATGCATCCAGAATGAGCTGCCAGTGGAAGTGGTTGAGGTGTGTACATTAGCAACATTTAAAATGCATTTGAACAAATACATGATAGAAAAGGTTTAGAAGAATATAGGTTAAGTGCAGGGAAATGGGGTTAGCATAGATGGACATTTTGGTCAGCATGGACCAGTTCAGTCTGAAGGGCCTGTCTCTATTCAGAAGGACTCTTATGACTCTATAACTCAGGATGGGCAATAAATGCCAGCCAACAAGTGAATTTAAAAAAAGTTATTTTTGAGGCAGGCAAGGTAAGAGTAGTCTTAACAACCCTATCAACCTAGGTGGAGAAAGTGAGTCTGCAGATGCTGGAGATCAAAGTTGAAACTTTATTGCTGGAACAGCACAGCAGGTCAGGCAGCATCCAGGGAACAGGAGATTCGACGTTTCGGGCACAGGCCCTTCTTCAGGAATGAGCAGAGAGTGTTCAGCAGGAGAAGATAAAAGGTAGGGAGGAGGGACTTGGAGGAGGGGAGTTGGAAATGTCTTCTTCTTGACCTCTCCGCCTCCACCCTACTCCGACCTATCACCCTCACCTTGACCTCTTTCCACCTATCACATTTCCAACGCCCCTCCTCCAAGTCCCTCCTCCCTACCTTTTATCTTCTCCTGCTGAACACTCTCTGCTCATTCCTGAAGAAGGGCCTGTGCCCGAAACGTCGAATCTCCTGTTCCCTGGATGCTGCCTGACCTGCTGTGCTGTTCCAGCAATAAAGTTTCAACTTTGATATCCAAATGAATCCAACAAGAACTGGACCAAGCATATGTGGTACTCATAATCTTCTTCATCCTAAGTATACGCATGATTTTACTACAACTGCTAAGTATTTCATCAGTAATATTTTCAGCAACATAACACAAAACATCGCAGATAAGAAAAACTGCAGCATATTAACATGCCAAATTTCCCCTAAAGTAAATGCATTAAAATTCCATCAAATTTGACAATATTGTTATGTATTTGGCTTTAAGGGGTTAACACGTAGGGGGTTCCATACAACAGCCAAGCAGGGTGAGATCAATAGTTGTGATGTTGAGAAGATATGCTCTTCTTCATTAGGGTAAATAAAACCACAGAAAGTAGACAAAATCAAACACAAAATATTGCTGAGGAAAGGAGTGAACAAAGACAGAAATGGGAACTATTTAAATGTAAATCTATGATTCGCTCCAGTAATAATATCTAACAATATTCAATATCTAGGATCATACCAAAAGAGTACTTTGAAGTATTAAAGGGATTTTCTGCTATCTAGTGATCTCTGAGGCATGAAGTTTCCCTTTCTTGATATGTGCAAGATCAAGACAAACACTAGGCATACAGTAACAGTGATATCACCGCAGGGAGTTGGCAGCCAATTACACTGAAGTATTCTCAAACAGCAAATCAGAAAGTAAAATGCAGTAAAATCTTCTACTCAATTAAAATTTCCACAGAGTAAATACAAATCATCAGTGATACACATGGGATTAAAGTAGCTGAAATATCATAACTTTTTTTTAAATTTGAAAAAAACATTATTGCCATAATAATGGCAAAAAAGCATCCCAGTGATATAACATTAGATTTCTATGAGTAACTATTGAGTTATTAAAATTAAATTGCATTTATATAGTAACTGTTATGGCCACAGAAAGATCCAAAATGCTTTACAGCCAATAAAGTACTTTGGAAGTACAGTCAGTGTTGACACATAGCAGGCAATTTACATGTAGCAAGCTCCCACAAAAAGAAATGCTGTACTAATTATTGAAAAAATATTGACTATGACACCTGGAACAACTTTCTCATCAGTGGTGAGGTTCTGGAACCCACGAGTTCAAAGGGTAATACAGGCAAAAACCATAATCACATTAAAACATGCGGTGGAACAGTCAATGGGTTTAGGAATCAAAATTTGGAGAGTGGGATTAGTGTGACGAGGTATTCATCGACTGGTATGGACATAATGTGCCAGACGACTACCTTCTGTGCATGAAATCTTACTGTGTTTTCTATGTATCTATAACTCTTATTAAAAATAGTGCCATTGGCTCTTCTATGTCTACATTAGAGGACAGACAGGCCTTCACTTAGTAGGCTCTCGTCAAAAAGATAGCAGCTTAAATCTTCCAACTTCCCTCACTGGATTGGAATGTGTTGCTGGAAAAGCGCAGCAGGTCAGGCAGCATCCAGGGAACAGGAGAATCGACGTTTCGGGCATAAACCCTTCTTCAGGAATGAGGAAAGTTTGTCCAGCAGGCTAAGATAAAAGGTAGGGAGGAGGGACTTGGGGGAGGGGCGTCGGAAATGTGATAGGTGGAAAGAGGTCAAGGTGAGGGTGATAGGCCAGACTGGGGTGGGGGCGGAGAGGTCGGGAAGAAGATTGCAGGTTAGGAAGGCGGTGCTGAGTTCGATGGATTTGACTGAGACAAGGTGGGAGGAGGGGAAATGAAATTTTCAGCTCTGATCTCCAGCATCTGCAGACCTCACTTTCTCCTAGCCATAGTGAAGCCACACAGTGTCTAACTCAATGACTCGTCTCTGGTAAATACGAACGTTGTTGATCTCCTCTTGTGTTGAAATCAGAAACAGACATGAAGGTGACAATTGGAAGCCACCCACCCTGCACTGAGACTGAAGCCAGCCGTCTCTGGTTTGATGTTTTCAAGAAAGACCTTTATATCTGCGATGGGAAGATTTGGGTGTCAATCTTACAAGGTAATGCAACAATATCATTAAGGTAGAGATGGATTGTTTGTAGTGCCACCCCTCAGTGAAGTTGTTAATGAATAAATAGAATACATAAAGAAAGAAAGTCACATTTGTATGAACCTCAGCAAGGCTCATTACGGTCAATGAAATTTTTTTTACTCAGCCAATGAAACAGGGCACAATAAGCTCCCACAAACAGCAATATGATAGTTGCCAAGTGACCTGCTTTTGCAATGTTGATTGGTCAGGACTCCAGGGTTAACTCCCTTACTATTCTTTAAAATTGTGCTATGGTATCTTCTCCCTCCACTTGAGAGGATAGAATCATAGAATCCCTACAGTGTGGAAACAGGCCCTTCAGCTCAACAAATCCACACCAATCTTCTGAAGATCCATTCCCCTATCCTATTATCCTATACTTACCCGTGACTAATGCACCTAACCTGAACATTATGACAATTTAGCATGACCAGTTCACGTACCCTGCATGTCTTTGGATTGTGGGAGGAAACCTGAGCGGGGGGTTGGGCCGGGGGGCGGGGACAGAGGTCGGCTTGGGGGCGGAGTTGGACATGGTGATAGAGACCGGCGGGGGGGCGGGGTTAGTCGCGGTGACGGAACTCGGCCGGGGGGCGGAGTTAGGCGCGGTGACGGAACGCGGCGTGGGGGCGGGGTTATCAACCTAGGTGGCAACTTTCAGGGATCTATGCACATGGACACCAAGATCTCTCTGCTCATCCACATACCAAGAATATTACCATTAGCTCAGTACTCTGCATTCCTGTTGCTCCTAAAGTGAATTACTTCATACTTTTCTGCATTAAACTCCAATTGCCACCTCTCAGCCCAGCTCTGCAGCTTTTCTAAGTCCCTCTGTAATCTGCAACATCCTTCTGTACTGTCCACAACTCCACCAACCTTTGTGTCATCTGCAAGTTTACTAACCCATCCTTTGATGCCCTCATCCAGATCATTATAAAAATGACAAACAGCAGTGGCCCCAAAACAGATCCTTGTGGTGTACCACTAGTAACTGAACTCCAGGATGAACATTTCCCATCAACCATCACCCTCTCTTTTTTCAGCTAGCTAATTTCTGATCCAAACCGTTAAATCAACTTCAATCCATGCCTCTGCATTTCCTGCAATAGCCTACCATGGAGAACCTTATTAAATGCTTAACTGAAATCCATATACACCACAACAACTGCTCTAGCCTCATCCACCAGTTTGTTCACCTTCTCAAAGTACTCAATAGAGTTTGTGAAGCATGACCTATCCTTCACAAAATCGTGTTGACTATCCCTAATCAAATTATTCCTTTCTAGATGATTATATATCCTCCCTCTTACAATCCTTTCCATCACTTTATCCACAAACAAAGTAAGACTCACTGGTCTATAATTATCAGGGTTGTCTCTGCACCCCTTCTTGAACAAGAGGACAAGATGTGCTATCCTCCGATCTTCTGGCACTGTTCCTGTAGACAATGACGACATAAAGATCAAAGCCAAAGGCTCTGCAATTTCTTCCCGAGCTTCTCATAGATTCCTAGGATAAATCCCATTCGGCCCAAGGAACTTATCTACTTTCACACTTTCCTGAATTACTAAAACCTCTTCCTTATGAACCTCAATTTTGTCTAGTCTAATAGCCTGTATCTCAGTATTCTCCTCAACAATATTGTCTTTTTCCAGTGTGAATACTGACCAAAAATATTCATTTAGCAACTATCCTATCTCCTCTGACTCCACACACAACTTCCCACTACTGTCCTTGACTGCCCCTAACCTTACTCTCGTCATTCTTTTATTCCTGACATGCCTGTAGAAAGCTTTAGGATTTTCCTTATTTCTACCTGCCAAAGACTTCTCATGTTCCCTCCTGACTCTTCTTAACTCTCTCTTTAGGTCCTTCCTGGCTAACTTGTATCTCTCAATCTCTGACATAAGGAGGAAGTGAGGACTGCAGATGCTGGAGATCAAAGTCGAAAAGTGTGGTGCTGGGAAAGCACAGCCGGTCAGGCTGCATCCGAGGAGCAGTACAGTTGATGTTTCAAGCACAAGCTCTTCATCAGGGTTATCTTCCTGGACTTTTCCCCAGGGCAGGATTGACTGGTATGAGGGGGTCATAGTTTTAAGATATAAGGAGAAAGGTATAGAGGGGACGTCAGAGGAATGTTCTTTATGCAGAGAGTAATGAATTCATGGAATGCGTTGCCAGCGGTAGTGGTGGAAGCAGAGTCATTAGGGACATTTAAGCGACTGCTGGACATGCACATGGATAGCAGTGAGTTGAGGGGTGCGTAGGTTAAGTTATTTTATTTTATATTAGGATTAATCCTTGGTAGAACATTGTGGGCCAAAGAGCCTGTTTTGTGCTGATCTTTTCTATGTTCTAAATCTTGCCTAACTGCATCATAATTGCCTTTCCCCCGTCTATTACTCTTGCCCTGTGGTACATACCTGTTCCTTTTCATTGCAAAAGTAAACACAACCGAACTGTGGTCACTATTACCAAAGTGCTCACCTACCTCCAAACCTAACACCTGGCCGGGTTCATTACCCAGTACCAAATCTATTGTGGCCTTGCCTCTTGTTCGCCTATCCACATACTGTGTCAGGAAACCCTCCTATACATATTGGACAAAAACTGACCCATCTAAATTATTCAAACTATAGCATTTGCAGTCAATATTTGTCAAGTTAAAGCCCCCATAACAACTACCCTGTTACTTTCGCTCCTATCCAGAATCATCTGTGCAATCCTTTCCTCTACATCTCTGGAACTTTTTGGATGCCTATAGAAAACTCCCAACAGGGTTACCTCTCCTTTCCTGTTTCTAACCTCAGCCCATATTACCTCAGTAGACGAGTGCATAACCAACGCCCTTTCTGCCACCGTAACACTGTCCTTGACTAATAATTCCACACTTCCCACTCTTTTACCTCCTTCCTGATCTTACTGAAACATCTAAACTCTGCAACAATCATTCCTGTCTCTCCTGTATCACATAGGTTGGACAGTGATAGCCTTTTTCCTTGAATGGCGATGGCTAACACGAGGGGACATAGCTTTAAACTGACGGGTGATAGATATAGGACAGATGTCAGAGGCAGTTTCATTACTCAGAGAGTAGTAGGGCTGTGGAATGCACTGCCTGCAACAGTGGTAGACTTGTCAACTTTAAGGGCATTTAAATGGTCATTGGATAGGCATATGGACGAGAATGGAATGGTGTAGGTTAGATGGTCTTCAGATTGGTTTCACAGTCAGCGCAACATTGAGGGCCGAAGGGCCTATACTGCACTGTAATGTTATATGTTCTATGTCAATATCTCCGAAATGGCCACAACATCGAAGCCCCAGGTACCAACCCATCTGCAAATTCACCCACCTTATTCTGTATGCTCCTGGCGCTGAAGTAGATTTCAAACTACCTTCCTGCCTGCCGGTACACACCTGCGACCTTGAAACTTATTCACGACCTCATTATTCTCAAACCAAAAGAGAAAATGCTGGAAAATCTCAGCAGGTCTGGCAGCATCTGTAAGGAGAGAAAAGAGCTGATGTTTCGAGTGTAACTGACCCTTTGTCAATTTGCTTTTATCACTACTCTCAACCTCCTGTCCACTGGAGGTTCTTCTTAAATCTTTCCCCTCTCACCTTAAATCTGTGCCCTCTAGTTTTCAATTCACCATCCCTGGTAAAAATATTATATACATTCATCCTATAGAACATAGAACATAGAACAATACAGCACAGAACAGGCCCTTCGGCCCACGATGTTGTGCCGAACTTCTAACCTAGATTAAGTACCCATCCATGTACCTATCCAAATGCCACTTAAAGGTCGCCAATGATTCCGACTCTACCACTCCCACAGGCAGCGCATTCCATGCCCCCACCACTCTCTGGGTAAAGAACCCACCCCTGACATCTCCCCTATACCTTCCACCCTTCACCCTAAATTTATGTCCCCTTGTAACACTCTGTTGTACCCGGGAAAAAGTTTCTGACTGTCTACTCTATCTATTCCTCTGATCATCTTATAAACCCCTATCAAGTCACCCCTCATCCTTCGCCGTTCCAACGAGAAAAGGCCGAGAACTCTCAACCTATCCTCGTACGACTTCCTCTCCATTCCAGGCAACATCCTGGTAAACCTTCTCTGCACCCTCTCCAAAGCTTCCACATCGTTCCTA
>NC_057711.1:4764469-4767110 GCF_004010195.1 Chiloscyllium plagiosum | reverse complement strand
AATGGACAACCTCACACTTGGCAGGGTTGAACTCCATCTGCCACTCCTCAGCCCAGCTCTGCATCATATCTAAGTCCCTCTGCAGCCGACAACAGCCCTCCTCACTGTCCACAACTCCACCTATCTATCCCCCTCAAGATTTTATACACCTCAATAAGGTGACCCTATTATTTTTAATATAGCTATAGAACCTCTCGGAATTATCTTTAACCTTATCTGCCAGGTCTAGCTCAAACCTTCTTTTACTCTTCCCTCTGAAGTGATTTTCTACACTTTTTATATTCATCTCAGGATTCAATTGAGCCCGATATCTTAAACCCAATGTATGCCTTTTTCTTTTTCCTGACCAGAGCCTCAATATCACTAACCAGACAGGGATACCTAAAACTGCCAGCTTTTCACCCTAACAGTGACATACTGTCCCTGGACTTTTGATAATACACTTTTAAAAGCTTTCCATTTACCAATCGTTCCTTTTCCTTCACCCAGTCGACCTCAGCTAGATCCTGCCTAATGGCCCCAAAACTGGCCCTGCTCTAGTTTAGCAATTGAACTTGTGGATCTGTCCTATCTTTATTCAGAACTATGTTAGAACTAAGAGAGTTATGGTCACTGGACCCAAAGTGGTCTCTGATTGACACTTCAGTCACTTGACCAACCTTGTGTCCTGAGAGGAGATACAGTGTTGCACCCTCCCAAGTAGGGCCCTCTATAGATGGATTTAGGAAACTTTCTTGGACACATTTGACAATTTCCACCCCATCTGGGCCTTTTACACTCTGGGTAGCCCAGTCAATAACAATGGAAATTAAAATCTCTAACCAAAACTACTTTATTATTCTTACAGATATCTGCAATCTCTTTACACATCTTCTCCTCTAGTATCGAAGGCTATTTGGGAGTCTATAATACAGTCCCAACAAAGTGACCATCCCCTGTTGTTTCTAACTTCTAACCATGTAGCCTCATTTGATGAACCCCTTAAGAATATTCTCTCTCAACACTGTTATGTCCTCCCTTGGCAGTAGGGCAAGTCCACCTCCTTGCTTACTTAAACATCTGTCACGCCTGTAGTTTCTGTATCCTGGAACATTGAGCTGCCAGTCCTGCCCTTCTCTCAGCCATGTTTCTGTTATGGCTACAGTATCCCAGTCCCCAGAGCCAATCCATGCTATGAGCTCATCTGCCTTACCAGTCAGGCCTTGTGCACTGAAATAAATACACTTTAAACCATAAGTCTTTCCCTCCCTGTACTGTGCCCCTGGCTATTGTGAATGGCAAACTTCCTCTCAATGGCTAATGTATTTTCCTCTGACTTTTCAGTGGCCCTTTTTCATATTCAGAGTCCCATCCATTTGTGAAACTACCTTAAACTTTCCTCCCAGGTGACATTAGCAAATCTCCTTGCAAGGATATTGGTCCCACTCTGATTCAAGTGCAACCCAT
The DNA here is from genome assembly GCF_004010195.1 of Chiloscyllium plagiosum. NCBI lineage: Eukaryota > Metazoa > Chordata > Chondrichthyes > Orectolobiformes > Hemiscylliidae > Chiloscyllium > Chiloscyllium plagiosum. Next base: position 4,765,664 of record NC_057711.1, on the reverse strand, counting down.
CCCTCTTGTACAGGTCACCTCTGCCAGAAGAGAATGGTGCTGAACATTTCATAATCATCAGCGAACATCCCCTGCCCTGGCCTTGTGATGGAGGGACAGTCATTGATGAAGCCGTGGCTCAGTGGTTAGCACTGCCGCCTCACAGCACCAGAGTCCCAGGTTCAATTCCAGCCTCGGGTGACTGTCTGTGTGGAGTTTGCACGTTCTCCCCGTGTCTGCATGGGTTTGCTCTGGTTTCCTCCCACAGTCCAAAGATGTGCAGGTCAGGTGAATTGGCCACAGTGTTAGGTGCATTAGTCAGAGGGGAATGGGTCTGTGTGGGTTACTCTTCGGAGGGTCGGTGTGGACTGGTTGGGCCGAAAGGCCTGTTTCCTCTGAAGATGGTTTGGTCTAGGACACTCCCCTGAGGAATTAGGGTGCTTGTGGTGCAGTGGCAGTGTGTCTGTCTCTCTGAGTTGAAACTTTATTGCTGGAACAGCACAGCAGGTCAGGCAGCATCTAGGGAACAGAAGATTCGACGTTTCGGGCACATGCCCTTCTTCAGGAATGAGCAGAGAGTGTTCAGCAGGAGAAGATAAAAGGTAGGGAGGAGGGACTTGGAGGAGGGGCGTTGGAAATGTGATAGGTGGAAAGAGGTCAAGGTGAGGGTGATAGGTCGGAGTAGGATGACTATCCGTGATCCCAGTCTGGTTCACTGTGATCCTGACCTAATTAAATGTGATCCCAGTCTGCTTCACCGTGATCCTGACCTAACTATCCGTGATCCCAGTCTGCTGCACTGTGATCCTGACCTAACTATCCGTGATCCCAGTCTGCTGCACTGTGATCCTGACCTAACTATCCGTGATCCCAGTCTGCTGCACTGTGATCCTGACCTAACTATCCGTGATCCCAGTCTGCTGCACTGTGATCCTGACCTAACTATCCGTGATCCCAGTCTGCTGCACTGTGATCCTGACCTAACTATCCGTGATCCCAGTCTGCTGCACTGTGATCCTGACCTAACTATCCGTGATCCCAGTCTGCTGCACTGTGATCCTGACCTAACTATCCGTGATCCCAGTCTGCTGCACTGTGATCCTGACCTAACTATCCGTGATCCCAGTCTGCTGCACTGTGATCCTGACCTAACTATCCGTGATCCCAGTCTGCTGCACTGTGATCCTGACCTAACTATCCGTGATCCCAGTCTGCT
>NC_057711.1:4751314-4764103 GCF_004010195.1 Chiloscyllium plagiosum | reverse complement strand
AGAGGCAGGCATAGCTGGGGTCCATGCGGGTGCCCATGGCTACTCCTTTTGTTTGGAGAAAGTGGGAGGATTGGAAAGAAAAGTTGTTCAGGGTGAGGGCCAGTTCGGTCAGTCGAAGGAGGGTGTCGGTGGAAGGGTACTGGGTGGTACGGCGGGAGAGGAAGAAGCGGAGTGCTTTGAGTCCTTTGTGATGGGGGATGGAGGTGTACAGGGACTGGATGTCTATGGTGAAGATGAGGCGTTGGGGACCGGGGAAGCGTAAATCCTGGAGGAGGTGGAGGGCGTGGGTGGTGTCACGAACGTAGGTGGGGGGTTCTTGGACTAATGGGGACAGGACCGTGTCGAGGTATGCCGAGATGAGTTCGGTTGGGCAGGAGCAGGCTGAGACGATGGGTCGTCCGGGGCAGTCAGGTTTGTGGATTTTGGGCAGGAGGTAGAAACGGGCGGTTCGGGGTTGTGGTACTATGAGGTTGGAGGCGGTGGATGGGAGGTCCCCTGAGGTGATGAGGTTATGGATGGTCTGGGAGATGATGGTTTGGTGGTGGGGGGTGGGGTCTGTCTCTCTGAGCCAGAGCACCTGTGTTCAAGTCTTATCTGCTCCAGGGATGTAACTGATTTGTAAAAAAAATCAACCCCTGATGAGGTAAATGAACTTCAATAACCTGATTCTCTTAGCAATGCACTGGGGTCTATTGACCTTGCATTATTACAATAACAAAAGTCTTCATCACATCTTTGAAATTTGCAAAAAGCAATGTCATTACCGAGCAAGGCGGTTGTTTTCTAAACAGTTGGGAGGCGGCTGCCTTCCCTCGTGGGCTGGCGGTTGTTGTTTGAATCCGGACCCAACCATCGCCGTCCGGCGGTGGGGGCTGAATTTTACAATCTTCTCTGATATAACTGTTTTGGAGAACCCCCAGGAAATCCCTCGGTTTGCATTCTGAGAATATTGATGTTAACGTTTCCCGCAGGGTGCGCCTATGATTTGTTTTCATGAACCGATCCCAATCCCCGGGCCTTCTTGCCGATTGGGCTGCTCCAACCGTCAGTTAGCTTTTGGCGGGAAAGGACTTCAACTGCGCGAAACAAGAAACCGAGTGAGAAACCCTTAATGTCGGAGGAAAGATTGGGCATAAAGGGGAGGGGGAACTCAGGATATAGCGTAAGAAACTCGAAATAGAGACCCAGAAAGTCATGCTTGAGGGAAACGGCGGGCATAGAGAGCGAGAAAACCAGGATAGAGAGAAATAACATTGGATAGAGATGAATAACCCAGGATATAGAGTGAGAATCCAGGGACAAAGAGGGAAAACCTACAAAATCGACGAAATCCCCAAGACAGAAACCTGGGATGGAGAGGGAAAACCTGGGGTATAGAGGCAAACACTGAGACAGAGAGAGACCTGGGCTGGAGAGGGAAAACGTGAATAGCCTGCTTCTGCATTGTAGGGATTCCATGAAGAGTGAAAAATCTGGGATAGAAAAGGAAAAAGCCAGGTCAAAAGGAAAAGCCTAGGATAGAGTGTGAGAAAACCCAAGACAGAAAGAAATAATCTGGGATAGAATAGGAAAACTGGGGATAGAGAACAGAAAGCCTGGGATGTAGAAGAATAACCTGGAATAGAGAGGGCAAATCTAGGATAGAATGGGATAATCCTGATTAGTGTGTGACTAACATAGGATAGAAAGTGAGAAAACCCTGGATGGAGAGGAAAACTTGGGATATGGAGGAAAACCCAAGGTAGTGAGAAACCTGGGATAGAGAGAGAGAGAATCCAGAGTATCTGGAGAAAATATTTGGAATATAGAGGAATAATGTGGGATAGAGAGGGAAAACCTGAGGTATGGATGGAAAAAATCTCGGACGGAGAGGGAGAAAATCGGATATAAGGGAAAAAGTCCAAAATATGGGGGAAGACCCCAGAATAGAGAGGAAAGCCCTGGGATAGTCAGAAATCCTAGGATATAGTGAGGGAACAAAATTGGATATAGAAGAAAAACCAGGACAGAGAGGGCAAAACCTGGGATGGAGAGTGAGAGGGAGAAAGTGAGGACTGCAGATGCTGGAGATCAGAGTCGAGAGTGTGGTGCTGGAAAAGCACAGCAGGTCAGACAGCATCTGAGAAGCAGGAGAATCAATGTTTCGGGCATTTTCCCTTCATTAGGAAGGTGAAAGCTTGGTATAGAGAATAAGAAAACCCAGGCAGAGAGTGAAAAAACCCTTAGAGGGAAAATCTGGGGTAGCAAGGGAATAACCTGGGATAGAGAGTGAAAAACCTTTGGAAAATTCCAAGATAGAGAGGGTGAATTCAGAATACACAGGGAACAATGCAGTATAAAGAGGGAAACCCCAGGATTTAGAGGAAAAATCTGTTGTATAGCGGGAAAACTTGAGGAGAAGAAAATCTGGGTTATAAAGAGAAAAACCCAGGAAATGTCGGGACGAGAACGAGAATACCCATGGAGAAAGTGAAGACTGCAGATGCTGGAGATCAAGCGTTGAGTTGAAAAGGGTGGTGCTGGAAAAGCACAGCAGGTCAGGCAGCATCCGAGGAGCAGGGGAATCGACATTTTGTGCATGAGATCTTCATCGGGAATGTGGGTGGGGGGAAAGGTGTACAGCAGATATAGTGCATCGTCCTCCGCCATTTCCGCCACCTACAGTCGGACCTCACCACCAGAGATATATTACTCACCCCATCCCATCAGCATTCTGCAGAGACCCTTCCCTTTGTAACTTCCTCATTAGGTCCATACTCCCCCCACCAACCCACCCTCCACTCCTAGCAGCTTCACTTACTGCTGCAAAATGTCTAAAACCTGTGCTGACACCTTCATCAAAGGATCCTTCCGATAGAGATTTTCTTCCACATCCAGCACTGCATCTACTGTATCCATTGCTTTTGATGTGGTTTCCTGTATATTGGGGAGACAGGACACCAATTCGCAGAACATTTCAGAGAACATCTCTGGGACACATGCACCAAACAACCCCACCACCCCGTGGCCGAACACTTCAACTCCTCAAAACAGAATAGATAGATAAACCAGGGTTGGAGAGAGAAACCTTGGATGGAAAGAGAAAAGAAAGTCGGTATTGATAGTAAAAACAAACCCTGGAATAGAGTGACAAGAGAAGAACAGAATATAGAGATAGAAACATGGGATGGAGAGAGATAGAGGAACCCAGATAGAAAGAATGATAAAAATGAATTAGAGAAAAACCAAGGGTATCAACAAAAAAAAGGTATGGAGAGAGAAAATACAGGATGGAGAGAAAACAAAACCCACATTACAGAGAAAATCTGGGATAGAGAGAGACAAACTCAGGAAGGTGAGATACAGAAACCCAAGATAGAAAAAAACCTGGGATGTGAGAGACAGAGAGAGACAAAACCCAGGATAGATAGGGGGAAACCCAGGATAGAGAAAACAACTGACATAGAACAAGAGAAACTTGAGATGAAGAGAAGAAAGTGGAATAAAGAGAGCCAAAACCTCAGTGAAAAGAGAGAAAGAAACCCAAGATAAATAAAAAAGAGATAGAAAGAAAAACCTGGGATAGAGAAAAATCTCAGGAAAGAGAGAAAAACCTGGAATAGAATGATAAACCCCATGATGGAATGACAGAATGGGACAGTGGGAAAAACTTGGGATACAGAGAAAAACCAGTGCAGAGAGAGTGGGAAAAGACCTAGGATAGAAAAAGAAACCCGGCATGGAATGAGACAAAAACTTGGGATAGAGAGAAAAAAACGTGACTAGAGAAAAAGTCCAAGATATATAGAGAGAAGAACATTAGGATAGACAGAAAGAAAGGTTAAGGAGAGAGAAAAGCATGAGATAGAGGGGAAAAATCTGGGGTACAGAGAGAAACCCAGGGTAGAGGGAGAGAAGGTTTGTGGTAAAGGTTAAATAATGAGAGACATAGTAAAATACCTGAGACGAAGAAAGAAAATCCATGATAGAGAGGTAAACCTGCATAGAGTCATATAAATATACAGCACAGAAACAGACCCATGGTACCAGGTATTGGGGTAATGCATTGGCATATTAAGAGAGAGAGCGGGTAGAGAAGAAAAACCTTGAATAGGAAGATAAAATTAGATAGAAATAGAAACATGAGCTAGTGAGTGGAAAACCCTGGATATAAAGACAGAAAAAGAGAGAGAGAGATAACCATCCAGGTGGAGGGCAAGGACAGATATCCCACTGATGCAGAGAGGGATAGAGTGCATACTTTGATAATAATCAGAGTGAGTTTGAGATAAGGCAAGCAGATCAGACAGAGAGCTATCATATTGGATTGCAAAAGCTATTAAAAATCATATTTTGGAAGGAGTTATAGACGGAAAAACAACCCTTGAGTTGGAGGGATTGTGGTTTGAAGGAGATAGAGTAGCAACTAGAAATATACCTAATGGGAGGGAAAGAGAAACACCATTGGAGATCATTACATTAGTAACACCAGGAAGTATATAGATATATACATGTATAGTTGTTTTTATACATAGAAATGCAATAAAATAATTCAATGTAACTTTAGAAAACAAAGTTAAAGATTTGTTGAGGCCTAAGCTAAGAAACGATTTCAGGATCTTACAAAAGCTGAGAAACTTAATCACAAAAATGAAGAAAGTGACTCATGCGGCAAATCTGGATAAGTTGGTAGAAAACTTTTGCCTTCTGGAACAGGTAAGCAGATGAGGAGAATTAAGGGTTAACACTGTAGAAAGGTAAGAAATATAATGGGATTCTGAAATGAGCTCTTGTCACTGTATCCCTAAACAAAGCTACACAAAATGAACACTTAAAAGACCTTACGGAAATACATGACAAGGTTATAAATGAAATAGAAGTTGTGATGCTTAAAATATGGAGAGAATTCTTTCTTCACCATGACAGTGGAAAACTGTTCATTCATTGTCCATTTTCATTTTTCAAAAGAACAGTTTCACATACTTAAAACTGGACCAGACAATTAAACATCTGAAAAATGAGACTTGTGATTTGTCATTCATAGATTGTAACTCAACTGATAGCAAGTTCAGGTGAAAGTAAGGACTGCAGATGCTGGAGATCAGAGTCAAAAAGAGTGGCACTGGAAAAGCACAACAGGTCAGGCAACATTCCTGATGAAGACCATATGCCCGAACTGTTGACTGTCCTGCTCCTTGGATACTGCCTGCCCTGCTGTCCTTTTCTAGCACCCCACTTTTCAAGACTGATACCAAGTTCAGGGCAATGAAGGGAGCAAAGAATTAAAATACTGATGCTGTTTTTATTTTTCTCCTTATTTTCTAATCAACCTGTTCAGAGATGTTAGTAGACACCTGTGCAACATGTGGGACTTCACCCTGGGCTTGCTGGCTCAGAGGTAGGGACACCACCACTGCACCACAAGGGCTTTCCTTGGATTATTGTATATTTTTTAACCTGTTTTTCCAATGAACCTGTTCAAAGACTTGAATCTTGGTCTCCTGGTCGAGAGTTGGGATCCAATCACTGCATCACAAGATCCCTTGGCACTGCTTTCAAATTATTGGTCAAAGAATGTGGTGCTGGAAAAGCGCAGCCAGTCAAACAGCATCCGAGGAGCGGGAGAATCAACGTTTCAGGCATAAGCCTTTCATCAGGAATGAGGCTTATGGGACAAGGGGGCTGAGAGATAAATGGGAGGGGGTTGGGGCTGGGGGAAAGGTAGCTGGAGATGCGATAAGTAGATGAAGGTGGCGGTGAAAGTGATAGGTTGGAGAGGAGGGTAGAGCAGATTGGTGGAAAGGAAGAAGGACAGGGTATCATTCAAGATAGCAGTGCCGAGTCGGAAGTTTGGGACTGGGATAAGGTAGGGGAAACTGGTGAAATCTACATTGATCCTGTGTGGTTGGAGGGTCCCAAGGCGGAAGATGAGGCGTTCCTCCTCCAGGTGTCAGGTAGTTAGGGTTTGGCGATGGAGGAAGCCCAGGATCTGTGTGTCCTTGGTGGAGTGGGAGGAGAGTTAAAGTGTTCAACTAAAGGATGGTGGGATTGGTCAGTGTAGGTGTCCCAGAGATGTTCTCTGAAACAATCCACAAGTTGGCATCCTGTCTTCCCAATGTAGAAGAGACCACTTTGGGTGCAACGGGGGCAGTAGATGATGTGTGTGGAAGCACAGGTAAATTTCTGTCGATGTGGAAGGATCCTTTGGGGCCTTGGACAGTGGTGAGGGGAGAGGCGTGGATGCAATTTTTGCACTTCTTGCAATGGAAGGGGAAGATGCCGGGAGGGGAGGGTGGGTTGGTGAGGGGCATGGACCTGACAAGGGAGTCACAGAGGGCATGGTCTCTCCGAAATGCAAATAGGGAGGGGAAAGGAAATATATATCTGGTGGTGGGTTCTGTTTGTAGGTGGCGGAAATGGCAGAGGATGATGTGGTGTATCCAGAGGTTGATGGGGTGGCAGGTGAGAACTAGAGGGGTTGTCCTTGTTGCGATTGGAGGGGTGGGGTTTAATACCATAGGTGCAGGAAGTGGAGCAGATGCGCTGTAGGACATTGTCGACCACATGGGAGGGGAAATTCTGGTCTTTGAAGAAGGAGGCCATCTGCGGTGTTCTGTGGTGAAATTGGGCCTCCAGGGAGCAGATATGGCAGATGCAGAGGAATTGGGAATAAGGGATACCATTTTTACAGGAGGCAGGGTGGGAGGAGGGGGGGGCTGTCCCATCTCCTTACTTCTCCCTCTTCTTTGATGGTCTGCATTGCACTCATTGGGCTTTGCACATACATTAATCAGTTGGAAAACATGGATGATTTACTGGTGGTGCTGAATAGCACAGTGATTTGGTGATAGAAATTTTAAAAAATTCAGTATGTGTAAGAGGGCTTGTGAATCTTGAGAAAAATGAAAGCAAAGTTACAGGCTGGACCCCCTGCTTCTTCCTCACCTTTGGTGGTCTGCATTGCTCTTAAAGGCTTATGCATGTAAATTAATCAGTTAGAGAATATAGGTGATTTGGTGATGAAAGAAAAACAATTTGGTTGCGTGTAAAAGCACTTCTGGATATAATAAAAAAACAGAAGAAGAGTTCCAACTGGTTTTCATCTGTTTACCTCCTGGAGCTGAAACTTAAAATAAAGGCTAGACATTTCTCACAGCTTTCTCAAATATTTACACATGTACTCATTTTAGCAACTGGATATTTGAAAGTGTTGGGCCTCCTTATTACTAGGTTGCTGTCATGAATTCTAATAACAGTAAAGTAGGTTGAGAGAAAGAGGCAGTCACTCTAGCAGGAGTAGAGAATGCAAACACAGCAGTTAACAGAATCATGGAAGGAAGCCATTTGGCCTATCACATATGGAGCGTGAGCACTATTACATATTGCCAGTCTGCTGCTTTCCCCCCATACCCTGGCACATTACTTATATCCAAATAACTATCCAATGTCCTCTTGAATGCCTCAATTGGACCTACTTCTACCACACTTACAGGCAATGCATTTCATATCCTAACTATTCATTGTTTGTTCTCAAAAGTTGGTTCTCACCTCAAATTTGCTTCTTTTGGACATTACTTTAAATAGAGTCATAGTGTCATACCGCAGAGAAACACACCCTTCAGTCCAACCAGTCCATGCTGACCATAATCCCAAACTAAACCAGTCCTGTCCAGCCTGCAGGAACAAATTACTGCAGTTGCTGAAATCTATACTGAAGACAACAAATGCTCGAGCATGCGAGCAGGAGGCTGTGCTAAGTGACTGGCTATGGGAAGGTCAGGGTCCTGCTTGTGTACAGACCAGAGGTGCTTTGCAAAGCGGTCATCCAGTCTACGTTTGGTTTCTCTAGAGTAGGCCACATTGGGTGCAGAAAATACAATACACAAGATTGCAGGAGGTATAGGTGAAATGTTGCTTCACTTGGAAAGACTGTTTAGGCCTTTGGATGATAAGCAGGGAGGAGCCAGTAATTTTAACACAGTGTCCTGCTCGCATGCCCACATGTCTGTCTTTGGCATGCTGCAGTGTTCCAGTGAAACACAGTGCAAACTGGAGAAACAACATCTCATCTTCAGACTAGCCACTTTACAGCCTTCTGGACTTAATATTGAGTTCAACACCATTAAATTATGAACCGTTTTTTTCTTTTAGCTTCTTATCATGTACTCCCCTCCTCCACCCTACTTACGGTCCTTTCAGGAAATACACCATTGTTCTGCCATTCTCACATTCTGATCACTTAATATAAACTACTAACATCTTTCTCCACCAGTACCCTACACCCACCACCAACTCCTCCCCTCCCCTCCCCCGATCTATAGCATAACTGGTGTTCCCCCATACTTCACTTCAGCTCTGATGAAGAGTCATCTAAGCTCGAAATGTTAGCTTGCTCTCTCTCCACGTATGCTGCCTATCATACCTGTCCTTGGTCCATACCCCTCTAAACATTTCTTGTTCATGTACTTACCTAAAATTCTTTTAAATATAAAAATTGCACAACACCAGGTTATAATCCAACAGGGTAAAATCCAATAGGTTTATTTGGAAGCACGAGCTTTTAGAGTGCTGCTCTTTCATCAGGTGGTTGTCATGATGACCTGGTGTTGTGTGAGTTTTAACTTTGTAAACCCCAGTCCAACACCTCCAAATTATGACTTTTAAATGTTGGAACTGTACCCACGTCAACTACATCCTCAGGAATTTCATTCCACACACAAACCACTCTCTATATAAAATAATTGCATCCATGCCGTTTTAAAATCTTTCTCCTCTAACCTTAAAAATAAGCCCCTATGTCTTGAAATCCCCAGCCTAACAAAAGATACCTGCCATTCACCTTATCTAAACCCCTCATGATCTTATAAACCTTTAATAAATTTGTGTCCTCTGTTTCTCGATCATTTTACGAGTGGAAACAGTTTCTCCCTATTGATTCTATCCAGGGCACCTGGCATTTTGAAAACCTCCATCACATCTTCTCTTTGATTCCCTACAGTGTGGAAACAGGCCCTTCGGCCCAACCAGTCCACGCCGACCCTCTGAAGAGTAACCCACCCAGACCCATTTCCTTCTGACTAATGCACCTAACAATATGGGCAATTTAGCATGGCCAATCCACCTGACCTGCACATCTTTGTGACTGTGGGAGGAAACCGGAGCACCTGGAGGAAACCCATGCAGACATGGGGAGAATGTGCAAACTTCACACAGACGGTCACCCAAGGCTGGAATTGAACCTGGGACCCTAGTGCTGTGAGGCAGCAGTGCTAACCACTGAGCCACCGTGCCGCCCCACAAAAGGTATCTCTTCATGATGAATAGTCCAGCTTTATCAATCTATCCTCATAACTGAAATTTCTCACGATTTGAAACACTCTTCTAAATTGTTTCTGCGCACTCCAGTGTGTTGACATCTGTAATATTTCACCCAGAACTGTACACAATACTGTAGCTGAGGTCTAACAACTGTCTTTCACAAGTTCAGCATCACCTCCTTGCCCTTGTGCTTTTTGGCCCTATGTAACAAAGCTGAGGACACTATACACTTTATTAATTATTCTCAATTGGATGGACCATCCTGCATCAGCAAAGGCATTGTAAATGCCAACAGCAAACATAGCCTTTTCGACCCTGCAAAGTATTCTTACTAACATCTGGTGTCTGGTGCCAAATTTGGGAGCACTGTTTCGTAGACTAGTCAAGCTACAGTCTGACATAGACATACTCTCATCGCAGAGCACATCCAGAAGAGATAGCAACTTAGTGGTATGCTGTCATGAGGGATTTGCCCCAACAGCCCTCAGCATTAACTTCAGACCCCATGAAGTCTCATGACATCAGGTCAAGTGGGCAGGTAAACATACAACATAGACTTCAACCCACTGATCCTCCATGGTGAACAGCATTTGGAGCAAGCATTGAATGTGGTAAGGGTGTAGAATGAACTCTGCCCCTTACTTCCATTTGAAGTTAAAAATCACACAACACCAGGTTATAGTCCAACAGGTTTAATTGGAAGCACACTCCGAAAGCTAGTGTGCTTCCAATTAAACCTGTTGGACTATAACCTGGTGTTGTGTGATTTTTAACTTTGTACACCCAGTCCAACACCGGCATCTCCGAATCATGTCCATTTGAAGGTTAGTTTTCAATCCTTGTGGGAACAAAAACTAATTTTCTCAAACACTGAATTCATGTAATAGGGCAGTGTGGTGCCTAATCAATCTTCAACTTACTTTTGTAGAAGTATAGTCACAACTATACCACAGTAAAATGAGATCACGTGCTAAACAGGAAATACTTAATATGGAATACTAGAAGAATTCAGTTTCAAAGTAAACCCCAATTTCAAACAATGGGCAATGTTAATTGAAAGAAGAAAGTTTTCTTTTTGTCAATTCATTCATCTCGCTATTTTCTGAAATGACATAAAGAATGCCTTCATATCTTTTTCGTTTTCCATTTCCTTACTGGGCTTTGGCTCGGCTTTTCCTCATCAGAGCATTCTTCTGCATCTGAGTTTTTTTTAAATTTCCCTATTCTATCTCCATTTCTTAAGCTGTTATTACTTTCTCAGTTCCTTCTCTGTATCATTTTCTCTCTGCTGAATCTCTAGTTTCAGATTCTTAAATTTTCTTTCTCTTTCTTTTTCCTCAATTTCAAGTCTTTTAAGTCCCATTTAAGTTTGAAGCTGCTTTAGTTCTTTCTCATGTTCAAGTTCTTTAGTAGCACTTAAAATCTTGATAACTAAAGTGAATCATCACTTGGTGTACCTACCCCTTTGTTTTTTTACCAGTCTCAAACGCTGTCCCATATATTAGTTATTTCAACCTTCTTCGTTTTTGTAGGAAATTCCACCTTTGCTAATTTCATTACTTCAATCTTAGTTAAGTCTTGGAAATCAGTCAGGTATACCTTTACCATTTGCAAGACAGTTTTATCTGCTTCCAATGACAGCTTATTTTATTGTATGAGAAACCTGGTGTCTGTCCTTTGAACTTTTACCAATTAATCTTACTCAATGGCCACTCTCACATGTTCAAAGATTCTACACTGACCCTCCCCCCACACCGAAGCATTTGCGATGGTCCTGAGTGCAGAGTTTATAGGTAATAAAGCCCCACTATTTCACAATCCGTCATAGATGTTGAAATGACCAATTCGATCACTAAGATAGAGTCATAGTGATGAACTGCACGGAAACAGACCCTTCAATCCAACTTGTCCATGCCAACCAGATATCCTAATCAAATCTACTCCCATTTGCCAGCATTTGGCCCATGTCCTTCTAAACCTTTCCTATTCATATACCCATCCAGATGCCTTTTAACTGCTGTAATTGTACCAGCTTCCACTACTTCCTCTGGCAGCTCATTCCATACATGCACCACCCACTGCATGAAAATGTTGCCCTTTAGGCCCCTTTTATATCTTTCCCCTCCCACCCTCAAACAATGCCCTCTAGTTCTGGACTTGCCCACCCCAGGGAAAAGACCTTGAGTATTTATCATATCCAGGCCCCTCACGATTTTATAAACCTCTATAAGGTCACCCCTCAGCCTCCAGGGAAAACAGCCACAGCCTATTCAGTATCTTCCTATAGCTCAAATCCTCCAACCCTGGTTCATCCTTGTACATCTTTTCTAAACTGTTTCAAGTTTCACAACATCCTTCCGATAGGAAGAAGACCAGAATTGTACGCAGTATCCCAAAAGTGTCCTAACCATGTACAGCTGCAACATGGCCTCCCAACTGCTACACTCAATGGTCTGACCAATAAAAGAAAGTATACCAAACGCATTCTTCGCAATCCTATCTACCTTCATCTACTTTCAAGGAACTATGAACCTGCACTCCGAGGTCTCTTCGAACAGCAACACTCCCCAGGACCTTACCATTAAGTGTATAAGTCCTGCTAAGACTTGCTTTTCCAAACTGCAGCACTTCGCATATATCTAACTTAAACCCTATCTGTCACTCTTCAGCCCATTGGCCTATCTGATCAAGATCCAATTGTACTCTGAGGTAACCTTCTTTGCTTTCCACTACACCTCCAATTTTGGTGTCATCTGCAAGTTTACTAACTATGCCTCCTATGTTCACATACAAATAATTTCTATAAATGATGAAAAGTAGTGAACCCAGCACCAATCCCTATGGCACACCACTGATCACAGGCCTCCAGTCGAGAAAGCAGCCCTCCCCGAACCAGTTCTGTATCTAATGGCAAGTTCTCCCTGTATTCCACAAGATTTAACGTTGCTAACCAGTCTCCCATGGGAAACCTTGTCAAATGCCTTACTAGTTCCATATTGATCACATCTACCGCTGTGCCCTCATCAATCCTCTTTGTTACATTTTCAAAAAACTCAATCAAGTTCATGAGACATGATTTCCCACACACAAAGCAATGCTGACTATCCCGAATTAGCACCCCTTGGATGCTGCCTGAACTGCTGTGCTCTTCCAGCACCACTAATCCAGAATCTGGTTTCCAGCATCTGCAGTCATTGTTTTTATCCTGAATTAGTCCTTGCCTTTCCAAATCCATGTAAATCCTGTTCTTCGGGATTCATAGAACAATACTGCACAGAACAGGCCCTTCGGCCCACGATGTTGTGCTGAACATTTGTCCTAGCTTAAGCACCCATCCATGTACCTATCCAATTGCCGCTTAAAGGTCACCAAAGATTCTGAGTCTACCACTCCCACAGGCAGCGCATTCCATGCCCACACCACTCTCTGGGTAAAGAACCCACCCCGACATCTCCCCTATACCTTCCACCCTTCACCTTAAATTTATGCCCC
>NC_057711.1:4742088-4750813 GCF_004010195.1 Chiloscyllium plagiosum | reverse complement strand
CTTCGTCCGGTTAGCCAGTTTTCTATCCAACTGGCCAAATTTCCCTCTTTCCCACGCCTCCTGCCTTTCCGCATAAGCCTACCATGGGGAACTTTATCAAATGCCTTACTAAAATCCATGTATACTACATCCACTGCTCTTCCCTCATCCACATGCTTGGTCACCTCCTCAAAGAATTCAATCAGACTTGTAAGGCAAGACCTACCCTTCACAAATCCGTGCTGGCTGTCCCTAATCAAGTAGTGCCTTTCCAGATCCTCATAAATCCTATCCCTCAGTACCCTTTCCATTACTTTACCTACCACCGAAGTAAGACTAACTGGCCCGTAATTCCCGGGGTTATCCCTATTCCCTTTTTTGAACAGGGGCACAACATTCGCCACTCTCCAGTCCCCTGGTACCACCCCCGTTGACAATGAAGATGAAAAGAGCATTGCCAACGGTACTGCAATTCCCTCCAACAACTTGCCCACTTCAATGTCAGGTTCACTGGTCTATAGTTCCCTGGCTTGTCCTTACCATCTTTCTTAAATAGTGGCACCGTGCTAGCCAACCTCCAGTCTTCCAGCACCTCACCTGTGACTATCGATGATACAAATATCTCAGCAAGGAGCTCAGCAATCACTTCCCTAACTTCCCACAGAGTTAATTTGCCTGAAGTTGACTACTATCTAAGTCAAAAGAAACCCACACCAGATTCCATCAGCAAACAAAATAATTACTAAATATAAAAAAACTCTTTAACATGCAGTCAAACAGATTATTAATGCAATTTTAAATTGTATGCCCCTTAAAGTGAAGTATGCATATATTAATTCACAATTAGGGCAGACAAGTCAGAAGATTCTGCAGAAGGATCATGGGTGGAAAACATAGTTTAAAAAATCTCTGAAGCAAGACTCCAAATCAAAAAGGTGTAATGAGATGACTTTTTCACTGTATTTTTTGGCTTTGGCAATGACATCGCATTGTTCTCACTCATGGGTAATAGAAGGTCCTCAGATCAGTAGCCACTCAGTTGGACCTTAGTCTCTGATTGAGTTAGAAATTCTTCTTTTCAGAGTCTTTTGAGTGCATTTTTTTTCATTCAGATAATAGAGAGACCTGTCTTTGCTTGTAGGGTTTCTGGAAATCTGAATGCAAGCTCCTTCTCAGGTCTATGGCAAACTAACTTAAAAGTGCAAAAACCATGTTGATAGTTTTCAGTATAATGGTATCGAGTGCCACCCTCTTGAACAAAACTATCAAGTCCGGCTTCTCTAAAAGTTACATGACCTTGTCGCAGGAACACTTTGATCTTTTGAGTTGTGAAAAGAAAAACATCTAGTACAGTCTGTGCAACAGCAACAGTGTTTAAATTTCCATTATTCCCAGTTTATATTCCAAAATTATCTGTTATCTGTGCAATTCTTGCTGTTTATTTATCATACATATTACATTAGATGGGTAGATGTTTGACTGCAGTTTCAAATAGTGATGAATCAAGCAACATAATTTATCTAGACCAAGTGTTGTTATTCAGTTTTTCTTCTCATGAAATGTATGTTTCACTGTTGATTTAAAAAATTGTTAATTTGGTGTCATCTGCAAACTTACTAACTATACCTCTTTTGCTCACATCCAAATCGTGTATATAAATGATGAAAGGTAGTGAACCCAGCACTGTTCCTTGTGGCACTCCACTGGTCACAGGTCTCCAGTCTGAAAAACAACCCTCCACCATCACCCTCTGTCCTCTACCTTTGAGCCACCTCTGTACCCAAATGGCTAGTTCTCCCTGTATTCTGTGAGATCCAACCTTGCTCACCAGTCTCCCATTGGGAAC
Source organism: Chiloscyllium plagiosum (assembly GCF_004010195.1). Taxonomy (NCBI): domain Eukaryota; kingdom Metazoa; phylum Chordata; class Chondrichthyes; order Orectolobiformes; family Hemiscylliidae; genus Chiloscyllium; species Chiloscyllium plagiosum. Next base: position 4,748,988 of record NC_057711.1, on the reverse strand, counting down.
CTTGTTGAAGTCCATATAGATCACATCTACTGCTCTGCCCTCATCAATCCTCTTTGTTACTTCTTCAAAAAACTCAATCAAGTTTGTGAGAGTGATTTCCCACGCACAAAGCTATGTTGACTATCCCTAATCAGTCTTTGCCTTTCCAAATACATATACATCCTGTCCCTCAGGATTCCCTTCAATACTTGCCCAACACTGACGTCAGGCTCACTGGTCTATAGTTCCCTGGCTTGTCCTTACCACCCTTCTTAAACAGTGGCATCACGTTAGCCAACCTCCAGTCTTCCGGCACCTCACCTGTGACTATCGATGATACGAAAACTCAGCAAGACGCCCAGCAATCACTTTCCTAGCTTCCCACAGAGTTCTAGAGTACACCTGATCAGGTCCTGAGGATTTATCCACCTTTAACCATTTCAAGACATCCAGCACTTCCTCCTCTGTAATATGGACATTTTTCAAGATGTCACCGTCTATTTCCCTACAGTCTATATCTTCCATATCCTTTTCCACAGTAAATACTGATGCAAAATACCTCCCCCGTTTTCTGCGGCTCCACACAAAGGCCGCTTTGCTGATCTTTGAGGGGTCCTATTCTCTCCCTAGTTACCCTTTTCCCTTAATGTATTTGTTAAAACCCTTTGGATTCTCCTTAATTCTATTTGCCAAAGCTATCTCATGTCCCCTTTTTGCCCTCCTGATTTCCCTCTTAAGTATACTCCTACTGCCTTTTTTCTTCTAAGGATTCACTCGATCTATCCTGTTTATACCTGACATATGCTTCCTTCTTTTTCTTAACCAAATCCTCAATTTCTTTAGTCATCCAGCATTCCCTATACCTACAGCCTTTCCTTTCACCCTAACAGGAATATACTTTCTCTGGGCTCTCGTAATCTTGTTTCTGAAGGCTTCCCATTTTCCAGCCATCCCTTTACCTGCAAACATTTGCCCCCAGTCAGCTTTTGAAAGTTCTTGCCTCATACCATCAAAATTGGCCTTTCTCCAATTTAGAACTTCAACTTTTAGATCTGGTCTATCCTTTTCCATCACTATTTTAAATCTAATAGAATTATGGTCGCTGGCCTCAAAGTGCTCCCCCACTGACACTTCAATCACCTGCCCTGCCTTATTTCCCAAGAGTACGTCAAGTTTTGCACCTTTCTAGTATGGTACATCCACATACTGAATCAGAAAATTTTCTTGTACACAATTAACAAATTCCTCTCTATCTAGTAAGTTTGCTGATGACACTAAAATAGGCGGTATTGTGGGCAGTGAGGATGGTTTTCAGAAATTGCAGCAGCACCCTGATCAGCTGGGGAAGTGGACCGAGAAATGACAAATGGAGTTGAAGATAGATAAGTGTGAAGTCTTGCATTTTGAAAAGTCAAATTAATGTAGGAGTTTCATGGTGAATGATAGGGCCTTAAGGAGTAGAGTGGAACAGAGGGTTCTTGGAGTTCAGATTCACAGTTCTCTGGAAGTGGAGTCACAGATAGACAGGGCGTCAGAGAATTGAGTATAGAAGTTGGGAAGTTGTGTTGCAGGTGTGCAGGACGTTGGTGAGGCTGCATTTGGAGTATTGTGTTTAGTTTTGGTCACCTTTCTACAGGAAGGATGTTATTAAACTGGAAAGAGTGCAGAAGAAATTTACAAGGATGTTGCCTGGACTCAGTGGTCTGAGTTGTATGGAGAGGTTGGACAAGCTAGAACTTTTCTCTTTAGTGTGGGACACTGAGGGAGGTCCATAGAGAGATGTATAAGATCATGAGAGGCATGGATAGGGTTGGGGAATTGAGGACGAAAGGGCATCAGTTTAAGGTCAGAGGAGAAAGAATAAAAGGGAACCTGAGGGGCAACCTTTTTACACAGAGGATGGTACACATACGGAATGAGCTGCCACTGAATGTGGTTGAGATGGATACATTAACATTTAAAAGGCATTTGTACAAATACACGGACAGCAAAGGATTTGAAGGATACAGACCAAGTGCAGGGAAATGGGGTTAGCATGGATGGATATTTTGGTCGGCATGGACCAGTTTGGACCAAAGGCCTGTCTCCATGCTGTAGGACTCTGACTCTCTATGACAGTGAAGAAACAGCAATATAGATCCAAGTCAGAGTATGTATGGCTTTGGGCTAGTACTTTTAGTTGGTGGTGTCTCCATGTGTCTGCTGCCCTTGTCCTTCTAAATGATAGAGATTTGAAAGAGGCTGTCGGAGGTGCTGCACACAAGAGTGTCAATGGCTCCATCAGGCAAGAACCTGTTGTCTTTTCTCACTGTTTACAGTATTTGAGTTCCCAAACATCCCATACTGCGATTGCCCTAACTTTTGTCTCTCAGATAGCCAGGCTAGAATGCTGATACCTGTGCTGAGATAGTACAGTACAAAGCTGAATATTCTCAGCTCAGAGATCCCGAGTGTGCTCTACATGGCCATCAACAGTATCTTGTAGTGAAAATCAAACACCTTCCATAAACCATACTGGGAACACAAGGGTAACGCTATATAATAGAATCATAGAATCCTACAGTGCAGATAGAGGCCGTTTGACCCACTGAGTTCGTGTCAACCCACCTGGAGAGCATCCCATCCAGACCCAGTTTGGTCAATAAAACAAATTCGGTTCAATTCAGCCACCCACTGTATCCCCAGTAACCCCTCATTAACCGTGGCTAATCCACCTAGCTTACACATCTGTGGACACTGCGGGGCAATTCAGCACGTCCAGTCCACCTAATCTGCATATCTTCGCAATTTGCGATAAAACTGGAGCACTCACTGGAAATGTACAGTCACTGGGAGAACATACAACTCCATATAGATAGTCATCCAAGGCTAGAATTGAATCCATGTCCCTGGTGGTGTATGGCAGCAGTTTTAACCACAGTGTCATCATGCCACCCTAAATAGGACTTGGATTGACAAGGGCACCTACATGATAGGCAATTAAGACCATAATAGATTAAAGCAGAAGCAGGCCATTCAATCAATCGAGTCTACTAAACCATTCAGAGATCATGGTTAATCTAATAATCCTCAACTCCACTATTCCCTATAACTCTTTATTCCCTTACTAATTTAAAATCTATCTCCCCAGGCCTTGAATATATTTAACAACCCAGCCTCAACAGTCCTCTGTGACAAAGAATTCCAGATTCACTACCACTGCGAGTCATAGTCATACAGCATGGAATCAGACCCTTCAGTCCAACTTATCCACGCTGACCAGACATCCCAATCCAACCTAATCCCATTTTCCAACATTTGGCCCACATCCCTCTCAACCTTTCATATTCACATACCCATCCAGATAGCTTTTAAATGTTGTGATGGTGTCTGACTCCACTACTTTCTCTTACAGGTCGCTCCTTGTTCCATATACGCACCATCTTTCACATGAAAAGGTTACCCCTCAGGTCATAGAGTCATACAGCATGGAAACAGACCTTCAGTTCAATGCATCTATGCTGACCAAGTTCCCAAACCAAACTAGTCCCATCTGACTGTATTTGCCCATATCCTTCCAAATCCATCTTTTTCATGTACTTAACCAAATGCTTGTACATGTTGTACCTTATCTGCATTCACCATTTCCTCTGGTAGTTAATTCCACACACCAACCCACTGTCGGTGTAAAGACATGCCCCTCATGTCCTTTTTAAAATCCTTTTCCTCTCGCCTTAAAAATATGGCCCCATTTTTTAACTAACCCACCTGGGGGAAAAGACTTTTGCTATTCACCTTATCTATTCCCCTCATGTTTTTATAAACCTCTCTAAAGTCACCCCTCAACCTCTTGTGCTCCAGTACAAAAGGTCCAAGCCTATCCAGCCCAGCAACATCCTTGTAAATCTTTTGTGCACCCTCGCAAGTTTAGCAACATCCTATAAAAGAGTGACCAGAACTGTATGCCATATTCTAAAACTGGCCTCACCAATGTCCTAACAGCTGCACATAACCTCTCAACTTCTATACTTAATGTTATGACCAATGAAGGCACGCATCTGTTCAAGGTGTGTTGTACTCTGCAATAATCTTCATCACTGTCCATTACATGTTGATGTCATCTGCAAACTTATTAACCATTCCCTCCTGTATGCAATGTCAAAAAACAATGGACCCAGCACTGATCCTTGTAGTATTTCACTGGTCACAGGCCTCCAGTCCAAAAAGCACCAACCTCTATCTCCTGCAAGCCAGTTGAAGAAATTCCTCCTTATCTCTGTCTTAAATGTGTCATCCCTTATCCTGAAATTATGCCATCTGGTTCTAGATTGATCCACAAGGGTTTCTACATCTACCTGTCAAGGCCTCTAAGAATCTGTATGTTTCAATAAGGTGACTCTCAGTCTTCCACATTCGAACAAGTACAAACCCTCAATCTACCCAATTTCGCCCCGTAAGACATATTTGCTATCAGTCTAGAGAACTTTCTCAAGCATTTCCAGGAATCAAACATACAGCTATCAACAGCTCTACATCAGGAAAAATGATTGAATGCTATAAATTCTACAACTGACAGAGTGACCCTTTACTTTGCATGTATCAATCAGGATAATACTGGATCTAGCTTTGCTGACAGATGCATGTGATGTAGCTATGCATGCCTTCCTTGCACCCTGAACTTCCAGGGAACTTGACTTTTCCTGAGAACAAATCAGTAAAAGTTAACGTGCAGGCACAGTAAGCAATTAAAAAAGCAAGTGGTATGTTGTGGGCAGCACGGTGGCACAGTGGTTAGCACTGCTGCCTCACAGCGCCAGAGACCCGGGTTCAATTCCCGCCTCAGGCGACTGACTGTGGAGTTTGCACGTTCTCCCTGTGTCTGCGTGGGTTTCCTCCGGGTGCTCCGGTTTCCTCTCACAGTCCAAAGATGTGCAGGTCAGGTGAATTGGCCATGCTAAATTGCCTGTAGTGTTAGGTAAGGGGTAAATGTTGGGGTATGGGTGTGTTGCACTTCGGTGGGTTGGTGTGGACTTGTTGGGCCGAAGGGCCTGTTTCCACATTGTAATGTAATCTAATCTAATCTAATCTAAAAGAGGATCTGAGCTACAGAGTAAAGGTGTCTTACTGCATTTGTATATAGTCAGACTTTGCTCCATACACCTGGGGTAATGTTTTCAGTTTTGGCTGCCTGAGGAAAGATGTACATGCCATAGAGGGAAGGCAACAAAAGTTCACTAAACTAATACCTGGAGTGGAAAAATTGTCTTGTGAGGAAATATAAAATAGTTTGGACATGTATTCTTCTGGAGTTTATAAGAATGAGAAGTAATTTCATTCAAATTAAGAACTTTCTTACAGCGATTGACAGCAAAATACAGAAAAAATGTTTCTCTGGTTGTGGAGTCTCGACCAGGACACATGGTCTCAGACCAAGGGCAGACCATTTAGGGCTGAGATGAAGAGAAGTGTCTTTACTTTGAAGGTGGGGAATGTTTGAAATCCTCAAGAAGGCTCTGGAAGCTTCATTGAATATTACATTACAGTGTGGAAACAGGCCCTTCGGCCCAACAAGTCCATACCAACCCTGCACATCTTTGGACTGTGGGAGGAAACCAGAGCACCCGGAGGAAACCCACGCAGACACGGGGAGAACGTGCAAACTCCACACAGTCAGTCGCCTGAGGCGGGAATTGAACCCAGGTCTCAGGCGCTGTGAGGCAGCAGTGCTAACTGCTGTGCCACCGTGCCGCCCATATGGGGATATTAGACAAATATTGTTGAAGTAGAAGATCAGCCAGAATCTCATTGAATGGCAGAGCAGACTGAATGACCTCCACTTGCTCCTTATATTTTTACATTCAACCTGTGTGGTACAGAAAGTGTTAGCCAGTACTTCACAAATGAATTTTTAGCACGAGGCCATAGTTAAAACATTTAATTTTGCTAACCTTGTCTTAGCTTGCAGTTTAAATGTTACTATTCTGAGATTGCTCAGGGAATTTTCCAGGCATACAGTTTAGAATGGAACATTAAAATAAAATAATCTTGTTATGTAATGTCAGTATAAGAATGTGATTATATTTCATGAACAAAACAATTGCATCAATTCCCGGTATGTTACAAAAAACTAATGTCCGATATTTCTGATAAATGTGTCATAGTGATACATTTTTTTGTGTAGGTTAATTCTTTCTCGTTCGTAGTGTCAGAATTCTGAGAAAACTGTAGAAATTAATGAATCCCATCACCTTTAATGTGTTTTGGAACTGGATCAATAAAGATTTATGCACCAATTTCATATTACGACTAAAATATAACATGCTGCTCTGGAGCTGAGTAGTAAATAGTTGTAAAATTAACACTGTTAGCTGTTGCTTCAGCTGCCTGTTGCAGAACAATATTCATGCTGACTTAGGTCATTGGTAACTCTGTTCAAAAGGTCAGAAAGCATGATTTCTATTGATCAGCGAATGCTGGATGACTAAAGAAATTGAGGGTTTGGTTAGGAAAAAGAAGGAAGCATATGTCAGGTATAGACAGGATAGATCGAGTGAATCCTTAGAAGAGTATAAAGAAAGTAGGAGTATACTTAAGAGGGAAATCAGGAGGGCAAGACGGGGACATGAGATAGCTTTGGCAAATAGAATTAAGGAGAATTCAAAGGGTTTTTACAAATATGTTAAGGATAAAAGGGTAACTAGGGAGAGAATAGAGCCCCTCAAAGATCAGCAAGGCAGCCTTTGTGTGGAGCCACAGAAAATGGAGGAGATACTAAATGAATATTTTGCATCAGTATTTAACGTGGAAAAGGATATGGAAGATATAGACTGTAGGGAAATAGATGGTGACATCTTGCAAAATGACCAGATTACAGAGGAGGAAGTGCTGGATGTCTTGAAACACATAAGGGTGGATAAATCCCCAGGACCTGATCAGATGTAC
>NC_057711.1:4738088-4740414 GCF_004010195.1 Chiloscyllium plagiosum | reverse complement strand
GTATGTGGAATGAGCTGCCAGAGGATGTGGCGGAGGCTGGTACAATTGCAACATTTAAGAGGCATTTGGATGGGTATATGAATAGGAAGGGTTTGGAGGGATATGGGCCGGGTGTGGCAGGAGGGACTAGATTGGGTTGGGATATCTGGTGGGCATGGACGGGTTGGACCGAAGGGTCTATTTCCATGCTGTACATCTCTATGACTCTATGCTGAGCTTACCTTTTGAAAACAGTAGCCAAGTTACACATTTCTCTTTACAGTTAGATGCATAACTTAAACTTCTGGTCTGGACTGGGCTGTCAGTGATAATTTGTCAAGGAGAACCACAAAGTACTCACATTATTCACTTATAAATGGATACAGGTTACATCTGGAGAGATGCAATCAATTAAAGACTGGAAATGGAGCTAGAAATAGTTTAGTCTTTCTGATGCTGTAAAACTGAAGAATCAGTTATTTTAGCCATTAGCAAAATACAAGAAAAGCAAAATAAATTTGGAGATAGAAAATGGAATCTGTGGGCATACTTTAGAGTGAAGCATCACCTAAAGTAGCATCAGCAATGGTGACTGTAGAGTTATCAGATTGTCATAAAAAAATGCAATTATTTCACAAACATTCTTTAGGGAAAGAAATCTAATGTCTTTACCTGATCTAACATCTACAAACCTCCAGACTCATAGCAATGTGATTGTTGTCTAAGTTCCCCTCTGTAATAGGCTAGCAAGTGAGTCAGTTGTATCAACTGCTATAGAAAAAATATAATTATAGAAAAATTGGGATATTTGGCATTGATCGATGATCATGAGTTTGGTCACAAATAAGGCACAGGCAGTAAATTTTGGCCTTTCCAGCAATGCCCACATTTCCTGAATAAAAAGAATTTAGGCCAATAGACGGTGCAAATTTTTCACGTATCTGGGCATTTAGGCCGATGTTGGGAGAAATTAGCACATACTGGCCAAACAAAGCTTATTATAGTCTTACAGAGCTGAAAATGTGTTGCTGGAAAAGCGCAGCAGGCTTATGCCCGAAACATCGATTCTCCTGTTCCCTGGATGCTGCCTGACCTGCTGCGCTTTTCCAGCAACACATTTTCAGCTCTGATCTCCAGCATCTGCAGTCCTCACTTTCTCCTCTATAGTCTTACAGAGCCAGACCTATAAACCAATGTCCCTTACGCCCCCATTGCTACTCTTGAATACTTTTTTTTAACCACTGGCAGGAAAGATGCACAAGATACACAGTCAGAAGAGAGTGACCTTGGGAGTCTAAAACATTGACAATGTCAAAATGGTAAGGAAACCTCCTTCTGAATACCACTCACAATACAGCCCCAGTAGATGAGACTGTATTCCTCCAAGTTGAACACCACTTGGAAGCACTGTGGGTGTCAAAGGCAAATAAAAAAGTACCCTGGGATCATTCGTTTGAATCTCCGCTGGACACGCTCCAGTGTCAGTATGTCCTTCCTGAGGTGTGGGGCCCAAAATTGGACACAGTATTCTAAATTGGGTCAAACTAGAGCTTTATAAAGTCTCAGAAGCACATCGCTACTTTTATATTCCATCCATTTTGAGATAAATGACAACATTACATTTGCTTTTTTAATCACAGAGTCAACTGCACGTTTTTGTTTAAAGTCCCTACAGTATGGAAATGGCCCTTCAGCCCAACAAGTCCACACCGACCCTCTGAAGGATACCCACCTAGACCCATTCCCCTGGCCCTGACTAATGCACCTGACACTATGGGCAATTTAGCATGGCCAATTTACCTGACCTGCACATTTTTAGATTGTGGGAGGAAACTGGAGCACCCAGAGGAAACCCATACAGACACAGGGAGAATGTGAAAACTCCACACAGACACCCGAGGTTGGAATCAAACCTGGGTCCCTGGTACTGTGAGGCAGCAGTGCTAACCACTGAGCCACCGTGCTACCCAAAGTTAACCTTTAGAGAATCCTGGACGAGCACTCCCAGATCCCTTTGTACTTTGGCTTTATGAATTTTCTCACCGTTTAGAAAATAGTCCATGCCTCTATTCCTTTTTCCAAAGGGCAAGACCTCGCAGTGCTAGTGGCGCAGTGGTAGTCTGGCGCACTGACCTCTACATCGCTGAAGCCAAACACCAACTCGAGGACACCTCTTCTTACTGCCCCCTTGACCATGACTCCACCCCCCATCACCAAACCATCATCTCCCAGACCATACAGAACCTCATCACCTCAGGAGATCTCCCACCCACAGCTTCCAACCTCATAGTCCGGGAACCCCACACTGCCCGGTTCTACCTCCTTCCCAAGATCCACAAACCTGACC
>NC_057711.1:4724590-4737127 GCF_004010195.1 Chiloscyllium plagiosum | reverse complement strand
GCGCTTTAGGGAACATCTCTGAGACACCCGCACCAATCAACCAAACCGCACTGTGGCTCAACATTTCAACTCCCCCTCCCACTCTGCTGAGGACATGGAGGTCCTGGGCCTCCTTCACCGCCGCTCCCTCACCACCAGACGCATGGGAGGAGAACGCCTCATCTTCCGCCTCGGAACACTTCAACCCCAGGGCATCAATGTGGACTTCAACAGCTTCCTCATTTCCCCTTCCCCCACCTCATCCTAGTTTCTAACCTCCAGTTCAACACTGTCTCCTTGACTTGTCCGGACTTGTCCTTCTGTCAGACAGCCAATCCTCAATCCATGCCAGTAGCTCACCTCGAACACCATGGGCCCTCACCTTACTCAGCAGCCTCCCGTGAGGGACCTTATCAAAGGAAGTCTAGATAGATAACATCCACTGGGTTTCCCTGGTCTAACCTACTTGTTAATTTGTCAAAGAATTCGAACAGGTTTGTCAGGCATGATCTCCCCTTACTAAATGCATACTGACTTGTTCTAATCCGACCCTGCACTTCCAAGGATTTAGAAATCTCACCCTTAACAATGGATTCTAGAATTTTACCAACAACCGACGTTAGGCCAATTGGCCTATAATTTTCCATTTTCCGTCTTGATCCTTTCTTAAACAAGGGGGTTACAACAGCGACTTTCCAAACATGTGGGACTTGCCTTGACTCCAGTGACTTTTGAAAGATCACAATCAATGCCTCCACTATTTCCTCAGCCACTTACCTCAGAACTCTAGGATGTAGCCCATCGGTGTCAGGAGATTTATCACTTTTAAGACCTTTTTGCTTTTCTAGCACTTTCTCTTTTGTAATGGCTACCATACTCAACTCTGCTCCCTGACTCTCCTTAATAGTTGGGATATTACTCATGTCTTCCACTGTAAAGACGGATGCAAAGTACTTATTAAGTTCTTCAGCCATTTCCTTATCTCCCAGCAATAGCATTCCCGCACCAATTTAGAGCGGCCCAATTTCTACTTTTGCCTCTCTTTGGTTTCTTTTGTATTGAAAGAAACTTTTACTATCATTTCTGATATTACTGGCTAGCCTACCTTCATATTTGATCCTCTCCTTCCTTATTTCTCTCTTTGTTATCCTCTGTTTGTTTTGGTAGTCTTCCCAATTTTCTGATTTCCCAGTGCTCTTGGCCACTTTATAGATTTTATCTGTTTCTTTGATACACTTCCTGATTTCCTTTATCAGCCATGACTGTCTCCACCCCAGCCGATAAACTTTTTTTTCTTTGGGCTGAACCTCTGGACTGTGTCCTCAATTACACCCAGAAACTCCTCCCATTGTTGCTCTGCTGTCTTCCCCACTAGGCTCTGCTTTCAGTCAATTTTCATCAGTTCCTTCTCATGCCCCTGTAATTACCTTTATTTAACTGTAACAGTATTACATCCGATTTTGCCTTCTCTCTTTCAAACCGCAGACTGAACTCTACCATATTATGATCGCTGCCTTCTAAGTGTTCCCTTACTTTAAGATCTTTTATAAAGTCTGGCTCATTACATAGCAGAACTGAAAATGTGTTGCTGGAAAAGCGCAGCAGGTCAGGCAGCATCCAGGGAACAGGAGAATCGACGTTTCGGGCATAAGCCCTTCTTCAGCCCTTGCTTTTCCAGCAACACATTTTCAGCTCTGATCTCCAGCATCTGCAGACCTCACTTTCTCCTCATTACATAGCACGAAGTCCAGAATAGTCTACTCCCTTGTGGGCTCCATCACAGGCTATTCCAAAAAGCCATCCTGTAAGCATTCCACGAATTCCCTTTCTTTGGATCCACTGGCAACATTATTCACCCAATCCACCTGCATATTGAAGTCCCCCATGACCTTGCCTTTCTGACATGTTCTATCTATTTCCTGGTAGATCTTGCGTCCCTGGTCCTGACCACTGTTAGGAAATCTGTACGCAACTCCCATTATGTTTTTTTTGCCTTTCTGGTTCCTCATCTCCACCCACACAGACTCCGCATCAAATGACCCTATGTCATCAGTGCCATAGATTTAATTTCATTCTTAACTAACAGTGCAACCCCACCCCCTCTGCCCACCTCTCTGTCTTTCCAATAATCTATAAATCCTTGGATGTTTAACTGCCAGTCCTGAACCCCCTGCAACTATGGCTCAGTGATGCCTACCACATCATAATCATTCATGATGATTGTGCTGATAATTCATCTACTTTGTTATGAATATTACAAGCATTCAGGTAAAGCACCTTAATGTTAATTTTCTTATCCTCATAATTTCCAGCATTTCTGATCATATGTCCAAAGTTATCCTTTCTTTTTGCTTCATTCCTAGTCTGCCTTGAACTTAGGTTAGGCAGTTACTAATGCTGCTAATGTTCACTGAATGAATAAAATAATTTGCAACTGTATTGTAGAATCACAGAATTGTTATGGTGCAGAAGGAAACTATTTTGCCCATCGTATCTAAACTTACTCTCCAGGCATTATAACTTAGGGACAATCTCCTGCCATTTCTATATATCCATGCTTATTGTTTCTATTTAAATAATCATCTCTTGAATGCCTCAATTAAACCTGCTTCCAATGCGGATCAAGACAGTGCGCTCCTTACCCTGAGTACTTGCTGTGTGAAAATGTTCTTTCTCATCTTGCATTTGCTTCTTTTCAGAAATACTTTAAAATTGTTCCCTGTTGTTCTTGATCTGTTTATAAGTATTAACAGTTGCTTTCTATCCACTCTGTCCAGACTCTTCATGCTTTTGAAACCTTCTATCAAATCTCCTCTTAGAAACGCACAGAATGGGAGCAGGAGTAAGCCATTCAGCCCATCAACCTTATTTTTAAAATTTATTCATGGGATGAGGGCATCGCTGGCCAATACAGCATTTATTGTCCATCCCTAATTACCCAGGGCCCAGTTAAGAGCCAACCACATTGCTGTGGGTCTGGAGTCACATGTAGGCCAGACTGGATAAGAATGGCAGATTCCTTCACTAAACGATATTAGTGAACCAGATGGGCTTTTCCAACAATCGACAATGGATTCACAGTCATCATTAGACTCGTGCTTCCAGACTTTACTGAGTTAAAATTACGCCATCTGCCATGGCAGCATTCAAATCCGGGTCTCTGGAATTACAGTCTAATGATAATACTATTGGGCCATTGCTTCTCCCGATTGCACTATTTAACAGGGTTCTTTATCTCAACACCATACCCGTGCACTCTCCAGATTCTCTTTCACACCTTTAGCTGACAGAAATCTACTTCTTTTATTTATATAGAGCCACAGAGATATACAGCATGGAAATAGACCCTTCAGTCCAACTTGTCCATGCCAACCAGATATCCGAATAACCATTTTCCAGCACTTGGCCCACAACCCGCTAAACCCTTCCTATTCAAATACCCATCCAAATGCATTTTAAATGATGCAATTGTACCAGCTTCCACTACTTCCTCTGGCAGCTCATTCCATACATGACCACCTTCTGCATGAAAACGTTAGACTTTAGGTCCCTTTTAAATCCTTCCTCTCTCACCTTAAATCTATGCCCTCTAGTTTTGGACTCGCCCACACTGAGAAAAGACCTTGTTGATTCACCCTATCCATGCCCCTCATGATTTTATAAATCTCTGTAAGGTCCCCTCTCAGCCTCCGAGACTCCAGCAAGATAGCTCCAGTGTATTCAGCCTCTCCTGAGAATTCAGACACTCCAACCCTGGCAACATTCTTGTAAATCTTTTCTGAACCCTTTCAAATTTCACAACATCCTTCCGATAGGAGAGAGATCAGAATTGTACACAGTATTCCAATAATGGCATAACCAATGTCCTTTAATGTTGCAACATGGCTTCCGAAATCCTGTACTCAATGCACTGACCAATGAAGGGAAGCATACCAAATGCCTTCTTCACTAACCCCTTTAGCTGTGACTCCACTTTCAAGGAGCTATGAACCTGCAAGGTCTCGTTGTTCAGCAACACTCCCCAGGACCTAACTATTAAGTGAATAAGTCCTGCCCTGATCTGTCTTTCCAAATTGCAGCCCCTCATATTTATCTAAATTAAACTCCATCCGCCACTCCTCAGCCCATGGCCCATCTGATCAAGATCCTATTGTACTCTGAGGTAACCTTCTTCGCTATCCATGACACTTCCAATTTTGATGTCATCTGCAAACCTACTAACCATACTTCCCATGTTCATATATTGTGTAACTTTGTCTCCATAGCCTTTTGTTGTGGAATCCACACATTCACAACCTTTAAATGAAAAAAATTCTCCTCATCTCAATCTGAATTGGCCTGAGAATGTGGCCCAAAACCAAAACAAAAGGCCAAAACAGTAAATGTTTTCAAGAACGAATTAGAACATAGAACATTACAACATAGTTACAAGCCCTTCAGCCCTCCATGTTGTGCTGATATTTTTATCCTACTCTAAGATCAAATTAACCTACATATCTTTCACTTTACTATCATCCATGTGCTGATCCAAGATTCGCTTGAATGTCTCAAATGTATCTGACTGTACTACTACTGCTGGCAGTGCATTCTACGGACCCACACTCTGTGTGCAAAGAACCTACCTCTGACATCTCCCCTAATTCCTCCAATCACCTTAAAATTATGCCCCCTCGTGATAGCCATTTCCGCCCTGGGAAAAATGTCTTTGACTATCCTTTGTATCTATGCTCTCATCATCATCTTGTAGACCTCTATCAAATCACCCCTCATCCTTCTTTGCTGCAATGAGAAAAGCCCTAGCTCCCTCAACCTTTCTTCATAAGATATACCTTCCGGTCCAAGCATCATCTTGGTAAATTTCCTCTGCACCTCTCTAAAGCTTCCAAATCCTTTCTATAATGAGGCAACTAGAACTGAACACAATATTCCAAGTGTGGTCGAATCAGAACTCTATAGAGCTGCAGCATAACTTTGCAGCTCTTAACCTCAATCCCCCTGCTAATAAAAGCCAACACACCATGCACCTTCATAACGACCTTATCAACTTGGGTTGCAACTTTGAGGGACCTATGGACATGGACCCCAAGATCCCTCTGTTCCTTCACATTGCCAAGAATCCTGTAATTAACCCTGTAATCTGCTTTCAAATTTGACCTTCCAAAATTAATCACTTCGCACTTTGCCAGGTTGATCTCCATCTGCCACTTCTTAGCCCAGCTGTGCATAATGTCAATGTCCCATTGCAACCAACAATAGTCCTCCACACTATCCACAATTCCACCAACCTTTGTCTGATCGGTAAACTTACTAATTCAACCCTCCACTTTCTCATCGAAGTCATTTATAAAAATTACAAAGAGCAGATGTCCTAGAACAGATCCCAGCAGAGCCCCACTGGTCAGCAAGCTCCTAGCTGAATTCTTTCCATCTATTACCACCTTCTGTCTTCTTTGGCCGAGCCAATTCTGTATCCAGGCAGCCAAATTTCCCTGTATCCCATGCCTTCTTACTTTCTGAATGATCCTACCATGGTGAATCTTATCAAATGCCTAACTAAAATCCATATACACCACATCGACTGCACCTCACAAAGCCATTATAACTATCACTAATCAAACTATGCTTTTTCAAATAATCATAAATCTTGTCTGTCAGAATCCTGCCCTATAATTTGCTCACCATCGATGTAAGACTGACTGGTCTGTAATTCGCAGGGTAATCTCTATTCCTTTTCTTGAACAAGGGAATAACATTCGCCACCCTCCAATCACCTGGTATTACTCCAGTGGACAGTGAGGATACAAAGATCATTGCCAAAGGTGTAGCAAACGTGCCTCACTTCCTCTGGAAACCTTGGATTTATCCTGTTTGGTCCAGGAGAAGTATCTATCCTGATAGGACATAGAAAAGTACAGCACAGAACAGGCCTTTCGGCCCACAATGTTGTGCCAAGGATTAATTCTAATCTAAAATAAAATAACCTAATCTACGTATGTGCATGTCCAGCAGTTGCTTAAATGTTCCTAGAACACAGAACAATACAGCACAGAACAGGCCCTTCGGCCCACGATGTTGTGCTGAACATTTGTCCTAGCTTAAGCACCCATCCATGTACCTATCCAATTGCCGCTTAAAGGTCACCAATGATTCTGACTCTGCCATTCCCACAGGCAGCGCATTCCATGCCCCCACCACTCTCTGGGTAAAGAACCCACCCCTGACATCTCCCCTATCCTTCCACCCTTCACCTTAAATTTATGTCCCCTTGTAACACTCGGTTGTGCCCGGGGAAAAAGTTTCTGACTGTCTACTCTATCTATTACTCTGATCATCTTATAAACCTCTATCAAGCCACCCCTCATCCTTCGCCGTTCCAACGAGAAAAGGCCGAGAACTCTCAACCTATCCTCGTACGACCTATTCTCCATTCCAGGCAACATCCTGGTAAATCTTCTCTGCAAAGCAGAGAAATGACATCCAGTGAGAGTGAGTAGACTGTTGTTGGGATGAGGTGAAGGAGCCTCTTGGCAAAACCACATCGTCTCCAACCTCATCCGTGTTGGCAGATGTCGTTGGTGATGGTGGGGAGGGCTAATGGAGGGGGGGGTGAAGAGGAGGAACTCAAGCGGCTGCTGCCTGCACCTGTCTTCAAAGGGACCACTTTCAAGAAGAGGTGGTGAGCTTTGCACCCAAGAGAGCATCACGAGGAGAGATCAGGGGCTTGTCCACACTTCCACCCACTTCCCCCTTGGCTCAAAGCTGAAGGCACTTGCTGAGATGCAAGTCCCTCAGTGCTGCCAGACTTCAAAATTCCTTTGGAGCTGCTTCTTGGGAGCTTTTTCTGACAGTCAAGTTCCCACCTCAAATCATGCTCTCGTCTGTGCTCAGCAGAAACCAGTTTCCAAGACGGGACCAGTTATCCGCATCAAGTGCAAACACTTACCTGTTCTACCTCAGGAAGGTTGACTTCAACTGTGCCACGTAGTGTTGTGCTGGAAAAGCACAGCCAGTCAGGCAGCAGCCGAGGAGCAGGAGAGTCGATGTTTTGAGCATAAGCTCTTCACCGTGAATGTGATGAAAGGCTTATGCTTGAAACGTCGACTCTCCTGCTCCTCGGATGCTGCCTGACCACAGTACCACACCTTTCCAGCACCACACTTTTTGACTCTGATCTCCAGCATCTGCAGTCCTCAATTTTTCCTTCAACTTGTGCCACCCCTACAACTGCCCAGCTAAGATCAACATAGATGTTGTCTGGAATCTCAGTTCTGTATGATTTCAAGTCCAGTTGCACACATTGGAGTCTCCTCTGGGACAGAAAAGACCTGTTCAAAGAGGATAGGTCTTACCCGAGCTGGAAAGGGACCCATATCTTAGCAGGGAGCTTTGCTCGTTCCACCCAAAGAGACTTTATACAGATAGAGAGGAGAGTGGAGGAATTACAAGTCATGGCGTAAATAGAAAGGTTGGTGGGGAAGGTTCTGAATGTGAAGAGAGCACACCAATTAGAAAAGAAAGAAAAGAGAGAATCAGGGTACATTGTAACTCTGAAGAACGAAATTGCATTTATTTCAGTGCAAGGGGTCTTCCAGATAAGGCTGATAAACTCAGAGTGTGTTTAAGTACATGGGATTGGGATTTCAGAGCTTTTACAGAAACTTGGCTGAAACATGAACAGGACTGACAGCTCACTGTTCTGGGGTTTAGATTGTAGGGAGGATATTTTCCCAGGTTGGGGAGTTTAAAACCAGAGGACACAGTCTGAGGACAGGTTGTTAGGCCATTGAGGATTAAGATGAGGAAATATTTCTTCATGCAGAGGCTGGTCAGTCTGTGAAGTGTGTGACCACAAGAAGCTGTGGATTCCAAGTTGCTGATTATATTCAAGAAAGAGATGGATTTTTATGTTTAAGAGACAATGAATTGAATTGAATTTATTGTCACATGTACCGGGACACAGTGGAAAGCTTTGTCTTGTGAGCAATACAAGCAGATCACATAGTTATCACACAATGACTATGTGAAACGGAAGAACAGGCTGGAAGGACTGAATGGCCTATTTTTGCCCCAAGTTTCACCAATACAGAGCTCTGGACAGCCAATTCAGTCCTTCAGAAGTGCGGTCACATTGTAGTGTTGGGAAGTGTAGCAGTAAATTCAGGACGTCTCAAAATACTCCATAGCCAATTAATGAATTTTCAAATCTCACAACAATTGTCATATCAAAGGCTATAAATGTCAATTTGTTTCAAACTATGTACTGTATTTACCAGAATGGTTCTAAAGTGATTTGTTTTTATTCATTGAGTATAAGGATAGGCAGGTTATGCTGCAGCTTTACAGAACTTTCATTAGGCCACACTGGGAATATTGCGTACAGTTCTGGTCACCACATTCTCAGAAGAAGGGTGAATCTTTGGGGAGGGAACAGAAAAGGTTTACCAGGATGTTGCCTGATATGGGGGATTTTAGCTGTGAGGAAAGGTTGAATAGAGTTGATTTGTTTTCACTGGAATGCAGGAAGCCGATGGGCGACCTGGTCAAACTTTATAAGATTGTGAATGGCATGGATAGAGTGGAAAGTATGAGGCTTTTTCTCAAGGTCGAAGGGTCAATTGCTAGGGGACACGAGTTCAAGGTGTGCGAGGGCATAAGTTTAAAGCAGATGTGTGAGGTATGTTTTTCACACAAAGGTGGGTGAGTGCCTGGACCAGGCTGCCAGAGGAGATGGTGGAAACACACACTATAGCAGCATTCAAGAAGCATCTAGACCAGTACATGAATAGGTAGGGGATATAGGGAAATGGATCCCATGAGTGAAGACAGTTTTAGAATGGAAGGGCAAAATGTGTCAGTGCAGGCTTAGAAGGTCTCAGAGCCTGTTCCTGTGCTGTATTGTTCTTTGTTCTTAATTCACGCACAGAAAGATCCCACAACCAGCCGTGAAACAAATGAGAAGACAATTTGTTCTGATCTTGCGATATTTGATACTGGCTCATACAATGCAGATGATATCAAATGCTGTCTGTCTCTTTCCCCAAAAGGGCAGTGAAAGCAGAGCCTTGAAATACTTTTGAAGGCAGAAGGCACTCTACTCTTGATGAGTAACGGGAGTGAGGTTATCCAGGATAGGCAGTACCTTGAGCAACCAGATCAACCGTGACCTTTCTGAAGGGCCAATTGACTTGTTCCTGCTCCTGATCCAAGGGATGTTATGTAAACCATCTGGAGAGCAAACGGAACAGCAGTTAAATGTCTCTCTGCAAAGATGGCATTTCTATCCGAAACAGCAGCACCCTTTTAATGTTGCGTCCAACTGGTTTCTGGTGATCAGTCTCCAGAGGGGCATTTGGAACTACAGCTATCCCCCGAAGAGTGCTAGCAAACCTACCTCCCAGGATATTGGTGCCCTTCTGGTTCAGGTGCAACCTGTCCTGCTTGTATAGGTCCCACCTTCCCCAGAATGCAGTCCAATTGTCCAAATACCTGAAGCCCTCCCTCCTACACCATCCTTGCAGCCACGTGTTCAACTGCACTCTCTCCCTATTCCTTGCCTCACTGTCACGTGGCACCGGCAACAACCCAGAGATGACGACTCTGTCCGTCCTAGCTTTTAGCTTCCAGCCTAACTCCCTGAGCTCTTGAATGACCTCCCCACCCTTCTGCCTACCTATGTCGTTGGTGCCAACGTGCACCACGACTTCTGGCTGCACACCTTCCCCCTTAATGATTCTGAAGACACGTTCCGAGACATCTCGGACCCTGGCACCCGGGAGGCAACAAACCATCCGAGAGTCTCGCCCATGTCCACAGAACCGCCTGTCCGTCCCTCTAACTAAAGAGTCTCCTATAACTAGCGCTCTCCTCCTCTCCGCCTTTCCCTTCTGAGCCTCAGAGCCAGACCTCGCGCCACAGACCCGGTCACTGCAGCTTACCCCTACTAGGCCATCCCCCCCCAACAGTATCCAAAGCGGTATACTTATTGTTGAGGGGAACGACCACAGGGGATCCCTGCACTGCCTGCTTCCTCCCCTTCCCACCTCTAACTGTTACCCAGCTACCTCTGTTCTCTGGTGTAACAATGTCCCTGTAGCTTCTATCTGTCACCTTCTCAGCCTCTCAAATAAACCTCAGTCCATCCAACTCCAGTTCCAGTTCCCTAACTCGTTCTGTGAGGAACAGGATCTGACTGCATTTCCTGCAGATGAAGTCGGCAGGAGTATCGGTGGTCACCCCTACCTCAAACTTTCTGCAGGAGGAACATTCCACTGCCTGCGCTGCCATTACTCTACACTTTGTCTCCAAAACAAGAACACTGAGTAGCTTACCTGTGGACTTTAAAGTTAGGTTAGAGGAGGAGGATGGGAGGGTGGCCCTACTATGTAGGGCCTGGGGTTTAGAACACACCCACTCAAATATCAACCACTTACCTTCCCAACCAGCTCTGCGCTCCAACCTCACTTCTGCCCATCTCGCGCCGCTCTCTGCTGTGAAAAGACCGTTGGCGTCGAGGTAAGTTCTTTATATATCAATCACTTACCTAATGACTCTGCTTCCTAATGACTCTGCTTCCACCACCACCGCTGGTAACGCATTCCATGATAACGCAACTCTCTGCGTAAAGAATCTACCTCTGACATTTCCTCTATACCTTCCTCCTAACACCTTAAAACTATGACCCCTCATGCCAGTCAATCCTGCCCTGGGGAAAAATCTCTGGCTATCAACTCTATCCATGCCTCTCATTGTGTTGTACACCTCTATCAGGTCACCTCTCTTCCTCCTTCTCTCCAGAGAGAAAAGTCCGAGCTTAGTCAACCTCTCTTTATAACACAAGCCCTCCAGTCCAGGCAGCATCCTGGTAAACCTTCTTTGCACGCTCTCCAAAGCCTCCGCATCTTTGCTATAATAGGGCGACTAAAACTGGACACAATATTCCAAATATGGTCTCATCAGGATTTTGTAGAGCTGCAGCAAAACCTTGTGGTTCTTAAACTCGATCCCCCTGTTAATGAAAGCCAAAACACCATATGTTTCTTAACAACCCAATCCACGTGGGTGGCAACTTTGAGGGATCTATGCGCTTGAACACCAAGATCCCTCTGTTCCTCCACACTGCCTAGAATTCTGTCTTTAGTCCTATATTCAGCATTCATGCCATTTTTCACAGAGCAGCGAGGAGAGAGGGCAGAGAGAAGGGAGGGCTGCCGAGAAGGGTAAGTTTTCCCACTTACAAAGGGACTTAACTCGGGAATAGGGCCTCTATTTTTTATGGAGTAGTGAGGAGAGAGAGGGTGGAGAGAAGCGAGGGCTGCCGGGAAGGGTAAGCTACTGTTTTTTAAGTGGGTTAGTTCTAATCCTGTGTGGGCTTTCACATTAGCGGGGTATGGCTGATAGGGCATTTGCATGTTTCTCCTGCAGAAGTGGCAAGTGAGAGACACGATGCATGTCTCCACGAGCCACATCTGCAGGAAGTGCACCCAACTCTAGCTCCTCGAAAACCGAGTTACGGAACTGGAGCTGGAGCTGGATGAACTGCAGATCATCGGGGAGGCTGAGGGGGAAATTGAGAGAATGTACAGGGAGGTGGTCACTCCTCAGACACAGGATAAGGACAGCTGGGTGACAGTCAGGGGGTGGAAAGGGAACCAACAGACAGAGCAGGGATTCCCTGTGGCTGTTCCCCTCAGCAATAAGTATACTGTTTTGGATACTGCTGGTGGGGACAGCCTACCAGGGGAAGGCCATAGTTGTCGAGTCTCCGGCACTGAGCCTGGCACTGCAGCTCAGAGGGAAGGGTGGAGAATATAAAATCCCAAGTGGTAGGGGATTCAATAGTTAGACAGATTGACTTTATGATCAGGAACGGGACTCCCGGAAGGTATGTTACCTCCCCGGTGCCAGGGTCCAGGATGTCGCCGATTTGGTTTACACCATTCTGAAGGGGGCGGGTGAGCAACCAGAAATTGTGGTACATTTTGGTATGAATGATATAGCCAGGAAAGGGATTGAGAATCTGAAAAGTGACTACAGAGAGCTAGGTTGGAAGCTGAAGAGCATGACGAGTAGTGTTCTCAGGATTGCTACCGGTGCCACAAGATAGTGAGGTGAGGAACAGGCAGCGAGTGCAGCTTAACATGTGGCTGCACAGCTGGTGCAGGAGGGTGGGCTTCAGATACTTGGACCATTGGGATGCATTCTGGGGAAGGTGGGACCTGTACATGAAGGACGGGTTGCACCTGAACTAGAGGGGCATAAATGTCCTGGGTGGGATATTTGCTCGTCTGTTTTAGGAGGTTTAAACTAGTTTGTCAAGGGGGTGGGAACCAGACCTACATATCTAAGAAGGGGGCAGTGACAGGATGTAGTGAATCTAATGGGTTGGGGACCAGCATTCTGGCAGGCAGGTTTGTTACTGCAACATAGCTGCGTTTAAACTAAATAGCGGGGCGGGAGGGGACAAACTGGAAGTTTAAGAAGGAAATTGAAGGGAAAGTTAGAATAAGGGAAGACAAGAAAGACAATGGTATCAATGAAGCAGAAAACTCAAAAAGAAAT
>NC_057711.1:4702230-4724090 GCF_004010195.1 Chiloscyllium plagiosum | reverse complement strand
GTCTGAAAGTGCATTAGCTTGCAAATCCACTACAGAACAGCTAAAGGAAAAAGAAATAGTAATCTCAAGCTTGGAGGAACAAATACGTGATCTGAAGTTGGAGCTTGAGCACAGTATTTCCCTTTCAGATAAGGAAGAAGCTGTTTCATTACTTGACAAACAATACAAAGTGGAACAACAAAAGCTGCTGGACCAAATTGATCAACTATCTGCAAATGTTGAAACTGTTTCTCAGAAAGAGAAAATTGTAAATGATTTGAATGCCCAACTGGAAATAACCAAATCTAGAATAGCAGAACTAGACCAAGACATTGCAGCAAAGTCTGAGGAATGTAAAGTTGTTGAAGAACTCAACGAGCAATTGAATCAGAAGGAGGCTGAATTGCAGGAGATGGGACTGCTGCTTGAACAGGCTCAGGTTGGAGCTTGTGACCAGGACAGCAGATATAAGAATGCTGAAGAAAAAATCCAATCATTTGAGAAAGAGATGGAATCACTGCGAGTTGAATTTTCACAGAAACAGAATGAATGGGAACAAACTAAATTTGAACTCATAAATAGCAAAGAGAAAGAACTCATAGATTTAGAAACTAGAATGAAAACTGAGAGCACCTGTAAAATCGCTGAATTCAAGATTCTAATCAGTAAGTATCGCATGATAAGTTGGGAGAGAGCACATCCTGAGTGAGGAACAGCTTAGCTGAATTGTGTTTTTCTGGGAATTTGGAACACCATGGGAACTGAACCTTTTAAGTTTTTCTTTTTTTTTAAGTTCAGTAATCTAGTTAAAAGGTTAATAAGGGAGCTGACTGAGTTACATTTAATAGTCAATCTCCTGAAGCCTGAACAGGATGGCAATAGAATTCTCAAGTCATAGAATCCTGCAGCATGAGGATAGACCCTTTGCCCCAAATTGATCCATTCTGACCAATTGTCCATCAACACTAACCCCATTTCCTTGCATTTGGCCCATATCCTTCTAAAACGTTCCTTTTAAATGTTGTTAATGTACTCACCTCAACTACTTCTTCTGGCAGGCAAGGATAAGGATTGCTGATGCTGGAAATCAGAGTCTAGATTAGAGTGGTGCTGCGGAAAGAACAGCAGGTCAGGCAGCATCCGAGGAGCAAGAAAATCGACGTTTCGGGCAAAAGCCCTCCTGTAAAAGTGTTGCTCCTCCGGTTCCCTTTTATTCTTTCCCCTCTAACCTTGAACCGATGCCCTCTCGTCCTTGATTTTTCCAACCCTGGGTAAAAGGTATTGTCTATAATTGAAGATTGACGTGTGTGTCATCTCTGCTCACTTCAGCTGTACTTAAGAGAAAGGCTGTTGAAAATGCACCGTGAGTGAGGTACAGCCTGAATGAGTGTGTGTTTCTAGGAATTTGGAACATTGTGGGAATTTTGTGCAGAGGAGAGAAATACTTTTTGCTTTTATAGTGTGCAATGTTCTGTTCTTCAATTTCAACTGAGCAGAGAGAATAGCAGTTCTAATTTAGCAGCTATTCGGATAAACAAATCAAATAGTGGCATCACAGGAAAGTGCTGTGTTGATTGGTTCATGAATTTTAAAAACTGTATTTCTTTTGGAAGAAGGAATTAACTGAGAAACAACCAGAATAAATGTAAGTCAGAGTCAGTGTAATCACTGATATGGGCAAAGTAGGGTAAGAATTCACACCCATGATATGCTCCTCCTGTGCTCTAAGATCATAAGATGTAGGAACAGAATTAGGTCATTTGGCTTATCGAGTCTGCTCCACTGTTCAACCATGACTGATGTGTTTCTCAAATCTATTCTCCTGCCTTCTCCCCATAATCTTTGATCCCCTTACTAATTAAGAATCTATCTATTTCTGTCTTAAATACACTCAATGACAAAATCTTCTGAGGCAATGAGTTCTACAGATTTACTACCCTCTGGCTGAAGAAATTTCTCCTCATTTCAGTTCTAGAGAGTCATCCCTTCACTTTGAGATGTCTACTAATGGGAACATCTTCTCTACATCACTCTGTCCAGGTCTCTCAGTATTCTGTAAGTTTCAATCCGATTCCCCTCATCCTTATAAACTCCATTGAATCTTCAACTGCTCATCATTTGATAAGCCCTTTAGCCAGTGATCATTCTTATCAACCTCCCCTGGACCCCGTCCAAGGCCAGCACATCCGTCCTTAGATATGGGGCCTAAAACTGCTAACAATATTCCAAATACAGTGTGACCAGACCCTTACAGAGCCTCAGCAGTATATCCCTGCTCCTGTATTCTGTCTTGTGGAGGTGCTGGTGTTAGACTGGGGTGGACAAAGTTAAAAATCACACAGCACCAGGTTATAGTCCAACAGGTTTATTTGAAAGTACATGCTTTTGGAGCATTGCTTCTAAACCTGTTGGATTATAACCTTGTGTTGTGTGATTTTTAACCTTGTATTCTAACCCTCTCGAAATGCATGCTAATATTGCATTTGCTTTCCTCACTGCCAACTGAAACTGCATGTTAACCTGAAGAGGATCCTGAACTAGAACTCCTAAGTCCATTTTTGCTGCAGATTTCCAAAACCTTTCCCCATTTAGAAAATAGTCTGCACCTCTGTTTTTCCTATCAAAGTGCATAACCTCATACTTTCTCACTTTGTATTCCATCTGCCACTTCTTTGTCCACCCTCCTAGCCTGCTCAAGTCCTTCTGCGGTCTCCCCACTTCTTCAAGACTACCTGTCCTTCCACCTATCTTTGTATCATCTGTAACACACACCCCTCACTCAAAATCTTCTCCTTCCTGCCATCTGGCAGAAGATGCCAGAGCATTCGGTCTCTCACGGCCAGACTTTTGCAACAGTTTCTTCTCTCAAGGCACCAGGCTCCTTAACACTATGGTTGGGCTCTTTTCCATCTGAAATTCTTTGGATGATTTCAAATTGCTGCGGGAACACTGTCTATTAATCATCATTCTTTTATTACATTGTGCTTTGCATGATTTGCACTTCTTATGTACTTTATGCTGCCCTTGAATGATCATGTAGTTTATGCTGTCCATGTCGCACTTTGTCCTGGGGGAATATTGTCTTTTTTTACTGGATCAGTTGTATTTGGTAGAAGTGACAAATAAAATCTACTCTATTCTACTCTACATGCCAACAATGTTCTTAATTTCTTTGTCCAGATTGTTAATGCCAGTTACAACATGGGGTAACTCTCCTGCTTAATTTAAAACCAGCCACACAGAAAAGATTTATCCCTTTGCAGTAATCTGTAAAAAATTTGAGTGGCCAAGAATTATGTCAAGTAAAAATGAACAACTTTATTTATTAAAGTATAACAAAATAATTAACTAACCATTATTTACAATTTCTTTCTCTAACCTATCTTTTACCTTCCCTTCTGTAGTATTAGTCCAATAAAACTCCCAATTAAGATTTACAAAACAAGGCATGGATGGGTTGGACCAAAGGGTCTGTTTCCATGCTGTACATCTCTGTGACTCTGTAACACTTCTTATCTCAAAACCAGGCAGCTGTAGGTTTTTGTCTTCAGATCTTCCTGTGTCTTTTTTGCTTCTTGTTAGGAATTTCTGCATCACAAGTTACTGATCAAAAAGGTACTTTTAAGAGATATTGTTTCAAGCAATCTGTTACATGCTAGGACTTGGCAGTCCTCCTCTCAACTGTTTAATTTTCCCCCAGTCTTATACCCCAGAGCATCGGATGGTGTCATTGGATTTTAAGATTGTCAATATACTCAATTCAAACTTGATTGGAATTTTTGGGGGGTATAATTTAAACTGATTGGCTGAATTCAAATTTGTTTTTGTTTCCAGGCAACAAACTAATTGAGTTGTTCACCCCTGTGTTACATTGTTGCCTTATTGAGAACATTGGTGCTGTGTCTCTCTTAAAGGTACACCCACATCTTCGTAACAATGCCTGTCGTAAATAGTTGTGGTCCCATCACTGATCCCTGCACACCTCCAGTAGTCACCGGCTGCCATCCTGAAAAGGACAGGGGTCTAGATTAGAGTGGTGCTGGAAAAGCACAGCAGGTCAGGCAGCATCCATGAAGTGCTTTTGCCCGAAACGTCGACTTTTTCCTGCTCATCGGATTCTGCCTGACCTGCTGTGCTTTTCTAGCACCACTAATCTAGACTCTGGTTTCCAGCATCTGCAGTCCTTGTTTTTACCATCCTGAAAAGAACACCTTTATCCCCAAATTCTGCACTCTACCAGTCATCCAAACCTTTATTCATGCTAGTACTTTGCCCTTAACACCTCGGCCTTTAATCTTATTTCACAGCCTCCTGTATGACACTTTGTCAAAGGCTTTCTGGAAATCCAAATAGATCATGTCCAGTGGCTCTCCTTTGTCTTATTTGCTTGTTACCTCCTCAAATAATTCCAACAGGTTTGTCAGGCATGACCTCCCCTTGACGAAATCATACTAACTCAACCCTATTTTACTTTGCATTCCAAGTACTCCGCAGTCTCATCCTTAATCATGATATGTGGCAAATCATGAAAACTTGAGTCGCCCTGGTGACTAAGTATGCAGGAGCTGTGCCATCTGCAGCTTCTGGCAAACTGCATTTCGGAGTTAGAAATACTGGTGGGTTCACTGTGCTCACACTGCAGTTGATGACTGAACTGACAGAAAGGGCATGGGTGACATCCAGGCAGTGAAGAAGATGGCAGGTGGTGTAGGAGTCCGTTGTGGCCATCCTTCTTTCTACCAGATTATACCACTTTAGATACTGTTGAGAGAGCTGACTGTGCAGGGAAAGCAGTGGCAGCCAACTTCATGACAGCATGGATAGGTCTGCAGCATTTGAGAGGTGGAAGGATAACAGTCGGGCTATCGTAGTGGGGGATTCAATTGTAAGGGAAACAAGCAGCTACAAAGAGACTTCAGGATGGTATATTACCTCCTTAGTGCCAAGATCAGGGATGTCACTGAATGGCTACAGGTCATTCCAAATGGGGAGAGCAAACAGACAGAGACTATGGTACATGTTGGTACCAATGACTTAGGTAGAAAAAGGGATAATATCCTGTAAGCAGATTTAGGGAACGAGTAAGTAAATGAATGAACAGCACCAATAAGGTAGTAATCTCTGGATTACTTCAAGTCGTTGCACTAGTGAGTATAGAAATAGAAAGTTATTTGCAATGAATGCACAGCTGGAGAAATGGTACAAGAGGAAAGGCTTTAGATTTCTGGTACATTAGGACCATTTGTGGTGGTAGTGAACCCGGTACAGGGAGTTGGGTTGCACCTGAATTGAAATAAGATCAGCATCCTTGAGGGGAGTTTTGCTAGTGCTGTTGAGCAGTATTTAAAATTAACTTAGTGCGGGATGGGATGCAAAGAGAAGGTTCAGCGGGGGAAATGATCAGACAGAAGGGGCAACTTTTTTATGCAGAGGGTGGCACGTGTATGGAATGGACTGCCAGAGGAAGTGGTGGAGGCTAGTACAATTGCAACATTTAAAAGGCATCTGGATGGGTATATGAATAGGAAGGGTTTGGAGGGATACGGGCCAGGTGTTGGCAGATGGGACTAGATTGGGTTGGGATATCTGGTCAGCATGGACGAGTTGGACTGAAGGGTCTGTTTCCATGCTGTACATCTCTATGACTCTAAGACACTAAGAATTATAGGCCTGTTAAGGCACAAGAGGTTTTGGCTGATATTTATTTTAATGCAAGGAGTCTGACGTGCAAGGCAGACAAGTTGAGGGTATAAATTAAAACATGGGGGAATAATATAATTGCTATCTCTGATACCTGGTTGAGGGCAAAGAATAATACAGCACAGGAACAGACCCTTTGGCCTTCCAAGCCTCGCCAACACATTTTGCCCTGCCATACTAAAACTGTCTTCACTTACAGGATCCATATCCCTCTATTCTCTTCCTATTCATGTATTTGTCCTGGTGCTTCATGAATGCACCAGATGGTGGAATTTGAATTCAATTTATAAAAAAAAAACTAGAATAAAGAGTTTAATGATGACAATGAAGCCATTGTCGATTGTTGAAAAAACCCATCTGATTCATTAATGTGAAGGAAACTGCCAGCCTAACTTGGTCTGGCCTACATTTGACTCCAGACCCACAGCAATATGGTTGACCCTTAACTGCCCTCTGACTAATAGGTATAGGCAATAAAAGCTGGCCTAGCCAACGATGCCCTCATTCATGAATGAATATATATAAAAAAGGTATCCCAGGCTGTTGAGTGAGGCAAGCAAGGAAATAGCAGAAGTGCCTGGTAATAAGTTTCCATTCCTCTCTGGCTACAGGAGAGGTATCAGAGGACTGGAGGACAGCCGATATGGGGGTACTGTTATTCAAGAAGTGAACAAGTGATAAACCA
This sequence comes from Chiloscyllium plagiosum, assembly GCF_004010195.1. NCBI lineage: Eukaryota > Metazoa > Chordata > Chondrichthyes > Orectolobiformes > Hemiscylliidae > Chiloscyllium > Chiloscyllium plagiosum. The sequence continues at coordinate 4,717,726 of NC_057711.1, read as the reverse complement.
GGAAGCTACATAACAGTCACTCTCACCTCAGTGATGGGGAATATTGAAAGCAATTCTGAGGGGCAGAATTAATCTGCATTTGGAAAAACAGGATTAACATTTTAGGTTCAGGGATCCTTCTTCAGGTGCTGCCAGACTTGCTGAGTTTCTTCAACAATTTTCCCCTCGGCAATCCTTTCTGTTACCTATTCAAAAATGCTCCGGCAAGCTAGTTGATACTGACTGTTCTAAATCAACTACATTTTCCATGTGACTATTATTTCTACTCCAAATAATTGTTTCTAGAAGTTTCCCCTCCGCTGAAGTCAAACTACTTGATGCAAACTTTCTGTGCTAATCCACAATTTCACTTTCCTGCCTTTTTCCCATATCCATTGATTCTCTTATTAACTAAAAATCTATCTCAACCTTGAAAATACTAATGGGCCCATGTTATGAAGATGTGGGTGTACTGTACCTTTAAGAGAGTTAAAAGCTAGCAGAACTACCTAACACAGCACCAAGTGTTCTGAACAAGATGTAATGTAACATTTGATCTAACAAAAACAAATTCGAATTAGACCAATCAATTTAAATTATATCCCAAAAAATACCAAACTCCGATCAAGTTTGAATTTAGTTTATTGACAGTCCGATGCTTGGGGCTATAAGACCGGGGAAAATTGAACAGATAGGAGGAGAACTGCCAAGCCACAAGCATTTGCAGACTGTCCAGCGAGTAGCTATCTTAAAGGTACCTTTATCGATAAGTGACCTGTGAAACAGAAATCCCTAAGAAGAAGAAAAGAAGACAGAGGAACACATAATGAAAAGATTCAACATCTGGCTGGTTTTGAAAAGTTGAATTTTGATAAATCCTAATCAGATATTTTATCGGACTAGTATTGTAGAAGGGGAAGGTAAAAGATAGGTTCGAGGAAGGAGTTGTAAATAGTTGTTAGTTAATTATTCTCTGTTATACCTTAAGAAATAAAGTTTTTAATTTTTACCTTAAATACTTCTTGGCCTCTTGAATTTTCACAGATTACTGCATGGGGTAAATATTTTCTGTGTTGCTGGTTTAAATTAAGAAGGAGGGTTTACCCCATGTCATAACACCCACCTTCAACAGCCATCTAAAGTAGAGAATGCTGCTGATTGTCTACCCTCTGAGAGAAAAGAAATCCTTTCCATCTCTGTCTTAAATGGGCAATCCCAGACTTTGAGATATGTCCTCTGGTCCTGGATTCTCCCAAGAGCGGAATCACCTTCACATAGAACAATACAGCGCAGAACAGGCCCTTCGGCCCTCGATGTTGTGCCGACCTGTGGACTTTTCTCAGCTCGTCCCCCTACAATATCCCAAAATCACCCACTAGCTTATCTAAGGATTGTTTAAATCTCAAATGTGGCTGAGTTGACTATCTTAGTAGGTAGGGCATTCTACGCCCTTACCACTTTCTGTGTAAAGTACTTGCCTCTGACATCAGCCTTAAATCTATCACCCCTCAAGCCTTCTCGTACAAGCTGACATCATCATCCTAGGAAAAAGTCTTTCTCTGTCTACCCTATCTAATTCTCTGATCATCTTGTATGTCTCTATCAAATCCCCCCCTTAACCTTCTTTCCAATGAGAAAAAAACCCAAGTCTCTCAGCCTTTCCTCATAAGACCTTCCCTCCAGACCAGGCAACATCCTGGTAAATTTCCTCAGCACCTTTTTCATTGCTTCCACATCCTTTTTGTAATGGGGCAACTGGAACTATATACAATATTCCAAGTGTGGCCGCACCAGCGTTTTGTACAGTTGCAACATGATATTGCGGTTCTGGAACTCAATCTCTCTATCAATGAAACCTAACTCACCATATGCCTTCTTAACAGCACTATCCACCTGGGTGGCAACTTTTAGGGATCTATGCACATGGACTCCAAGATCCCACTGCACATCCATACTACCAAGAATCTTTCCATTGACCAGATACTCTGCCATCCTGTTATTCTTCCCAAAAGTACATCACCTCACATTTAGCTGCATTGAACTCCACTTGCCACCTCTCAGCCCAATTCTGCAGTTTATCCAAATCCACCTGCAGCCTGTAACATTCTTCCAAACTGTCCACTACTCCACCGACTTTAGTATCATCTGCAAATTTACTATTCCATCCACCTATGCCTGCGTCTAAGTCATTTATAAAAATGACAAACAGTAGTGGTCCCAAAACAGATCCTTGTGGAACACCACTAGTAACCGGACTCCAGACTGAATATTTTCCATCAACCACCACTTGCTGCCTTCTTCCAGAAAGCCAATTTCTAATCCAAACTGCTAAATCACCCTCAATTCCATGCCTCTGCATTTTCTCCATCAGCCTACCACGTGGAACCTTATCAAAGACTTTACTGAAGTCCAAGTATACCACGTCAACTGCCCTACCCTCACCTACATGCTTGATCACCTTCTCAAAAATCCCAATGAGATTTGTGAGACATGACCTACCCTTGACAAAACCATGTTGACTATCAGAAATCAAATTGCTAGATGATTATAAATCTTACCTCTTATAATCCCTTACAAAACCTTTCCTACAACAGAAGTAAGGCTCACTAGTCTATAATTACCTGGGTCATCTTTGCTGCCCTTCTTGAACAAGGGCACAACATTTGCAATCCTCCAGTCCTCAGTTTCTAAACCCGTAGACAATGACAACTCAAATATCAAAGCTAAAGGCTCTGCTATCTCCTCCCTAGCTTCCTAGAGAATCCTCGGATAAATTCCATCCGGCCCAGGGGACTTGTCTACTTTCATTTCTTCTAGAGTTGATAACACCTATGCGTAACTAACCTCAATCCTTTCTAGTCTAATATTCCGTACCTCATTTTTCTCCTCTACAATATTCTCCTTTTACTGAGTAAACACCAATGAGGAATGTTCATTTAGCACTTCTCCGATCGCTACTGGGTCCACACTCAACTTCCCACTTCTGTCTTTGACTGGCCCTATTCCTACACTAATCATACTTTTATTCCTCATATACCTATAGAAACCTTTAGGGTTTTCCTTTATTCAATTTGCTAAAGACTGCTTGTGTCCTGTCTTTGTTCTTCTTAACTCTCTTTAAATCCTTCCCAGCTGATCTGTAACTCTCCATCACCTTGCCTCATCAACACGTAAGCCTCTTTCTTCTTAACAAGAAATGCAATTTCTGTAGTAAACCATGGTTCCCTTACATTATCACTTCCTCCCTGCCTGACTGGGACATAGCTATCAAGGACACGTAATATCTGTTCCTTAAACCAGCTCCGCATTTCGATTGTTGCATCCCCTGAATTTTGCTACCCCATTCTATGCATCCTAATTCTTGCCTAATTGCATTCTCCATATCTACCCTCCCAAGACCTCTGAGAGTCTTAGATTAGATTAGATTAGATTACAGTGTGGAAACAGGCCCTTCGGCCCAACAAGTCCACACCGACCCGCCGAAGCAAAACCCACCATACCCCTACATTTACCCCTTACCTAACACTACGGGCAATTTAGTATGGCCAGTTCACCTAACCTGCACATCTTTGGACTGTGGGAGGAAACCGGAGCACCCGGAGGAAACCCACGCAGACACGGGGAGAACGTGCAAACTCCACACAGTCGCCTGAGTCGGGAATTGAACCCGGGTCTCTGGCGCTGCAAGGCAGCAGTGCTAACCACTGTGCCACCGTGCCGCCCACAAATTTAAATAAGGTCTCCACTCATTTTTCTAAATCTCACATCACCAGATCCAAAATACTCTGTTTCTGGTTGCATCCACAATGCATTGTTCTGGAAAACTCCTGAACACACTCTTTGAATTCTTCCTTATGGCTACCTTGGCCAATTTGATTTTCTCTGTCTATTTGAAAATTAATATCTGTCATGATTAATTTACTTCCTTTACTATATATCTGTTCCTGATTATTTTTCTGTCCTACAGTATAGCTACTGTTAAGGGGCCTATGGACTACTTCCTTCAGTTACTTCTTCCCCTAGTTATTTCTTACCTTTACCCATATAGATTCTCTGCCTTCCAATCCCAAATTAGTTCTTGCTATTATACTTAGTCCATCTCATGCAAACAAAGTTACCCCATTGTCCTTTTCTTGCTGCTTGTTCTTTCCAAAAGTTGCATAATCATATTTAATTCCCAGCTTTGATCTTGCAGTTTTATTTCCATAATGGCTATAAAATCATACCATTAATTGCTAAACAAATAAAAAAGAAATGTGGATGCTGAAAAGCATAAACAAAAACAAATTGCTAGAAAACCTCAGCAGGTCTGGCAGCATTTGTGGAGAGAAAGCAGATTTAATGTTTTGAGTTCAGTGATCCTTCTTCAGATTCTGCCACACTCGCCAAGTTTCTCCAGCAATTTCCATTAACCTCTATTTATGCCACTAATTCATTTATTTTGTGACAACAGATATTGCATGCATTTAAAAGCCATTAATTTTGCCTTTATCTGATTATTTCACTCCTTGATCCCACTTACATTTTTATGTTTGTACACTCTGTCCCTTCCTTTCTCATTCTGGGCATCATTACCTACATCCTTATCGAAGATTTTGGGGTTTGTTTTTGTCGTTTCCTGGTAGTCTTTTGTTCATAATCCTTCCCTGCTTATCATTTTTGCACCACCCTTCTGAACCTACCGTATTCAGCTAGGGTTTCAACTTTATTTACTATGAAGCACCTGACATTTTTTCCTCAAATTTCTATTTTCTTTGTCATCCAAGGAGCTTTGGATTTGTTTGTTTCACCTTGTCTGTACTCAGACCATCTCCTCTGATAAAATTAATTCTGTCCATGAAGCCTTTGCAATATCATCTTTCTTTGGTATTGTAGTGCTGTTCTTAACCAAACATGCCCCTACTCTTTTTTTGCCATTCCCTTCTTTTCCTGTCAACAGGAATATCAAACACCTAGATTTGACCTTGCCAAAACCAGATCTACATTATTATCAAACATTATAATTCCACAAGGCAGCCTGTGCCTGGAACTTCCTAATCTTATTAATTACATTCCATGCATTCACATATACAGAGCTTAACTCTGATTTAAACTTTATTACTTTCTTCCCTTACTACCCTACCTATTAACTTGTTATTCTCTATTTCAGTGACATCTGCCTCTCACAACGGTTTGACCACCCTGATATTATTTTATAATTTTCTCATCTGGTTCCACACTGATACTGCCTTTAAAGATAACATTGAGTGGTAATGTCATCATCAGACCAGAGGCCCAAGCTAATGCTCTGGGTCATGAGTCCAAAGTCACCTATGACTCCAGGTATACAGCAATGTGGTTGACTCTAAATGCTGTCTGAAAAGGCTTGCTAGCCACTCAGCCATTCAGGATGTACTTGCCAGAGACACCGATGTCCTACAAAAGAATAAAGAAAATTCTCGTGCTAATTTTTTTCATCAAAGGTTAGGTTATCACCAGCCTGCTGTTAATAATTAGCAGAAGCAATTTTTTTGCTGTTGTTACTTCTAAGTATTTCTTTACATTCCTTAGAAAATAGCTGAAACTCAGGGGAGAAATAATCTCTTGGAGATTCAGTTGGAGGAAGCAAATCGTTTGGTGAAATTAACACAGACTAAGGAAAACTGTATGCAAGAAGGTAAGAAGATTTGTACTGGCGCTTCTTTTGTTGTTTGCAGCCTTTCCTTACCCAATTTATTGAAGAAATTGAGTAATTCCTTTCATGACATTTTTAGAAAGCAAAATGAAACAGCTTATGAGAGATTCATTGTGCAGACCTTTGCAACTCTGACATCAGAACTACAAAAGATATAGGACTCCAATAACTATAGTCACAGATGTGAAATACAAGTTCAGAACAGAAAAATCACAGAATATTGACTCAATTTGAATAGCTTCCAAATGGCTATATGATTAATGCATGCCTGTTCAACACAATGCAAGCAGCAAGGTCTCTTTTGTCTGCCTCTTGATATACATGCATTTTTGTGCAGCTTGTTTTATATGCACTGTTAATTTAAACACTCTTAATTGGGGGGACCCAGGATTGATACTTCTGGTAATATTTAAAGCTAGCATGCTCTCGTTAAAGTTAGCCAGGAGGTCCATTCTGTCTGGAGCACATCCTATTCAAGCTAAATTTACTAGAAAGTATCGAAGAATATAAGAATACGGGCTCCCACAGCATGACAGACTTTGGTGAAGTAAGTGGAAAAGAGGAGAGGTGTCCTGATTCCGTAAGGGCACCAGGGCTCCAGGCTCAGTGTGAAAAGGCAATGAGAATATCGGATGCTGCCTGGTCTGCTGTGTCTTATTATATGCAAATCTTATTATGTACAGTGATAATGTATCTACAAACAGCTTCCTCTACTGCTTGAAAAGGTCAGCAGTATGTATAAAACTTATAATGAGTTTGGGTTTCAGTAACATCCTTTTTGAAAAGTGTATCAATTCCTTCCAAAATACTTGCTTTTAGTCTTATATCCATTTCAGTCTACAATCAATAATGCAGAAAACTAAAGAGGTATAGTCTTTACACTTCTCCTTCTGAATGGTATTGATTGTGAGTTTGAAAGTTACTATGGAAGGTGTCTTAACGAGGAGAAAAGTGAGGACTGCAGATGCTGGAGATCAGAGCTGAAACATATGTTGCTGGAAAAGTGCAGCAGGTCAGGCAGCATCCAAGGAGCAGGAGAATCGATGTTTCGGGCATAAGCCCTTCAAGAATGCATTTATTTATACGCAGTATGTAGAATAGTTTGTTGGATGTATCAGTCTGCACATAGCATCCCAGCATCCGTATTTCACTGTCTCCAAATTTCCCCTTTAATAATCTTGTCGTATAATGTACTCCTTGGCATAAAAGACAGGTTTTGGAGCCTGATTCTTGGAATTAGAACTTAATTCAATTAGCTATTAATTCATCCTGAGATAATCCTCTGCAATTATCCAGGACCACATTCCAATCTGGTCTGAACTCCTCTTCCATCCACCACCCCTTACTTTTTAAAAACCTATAAACTGTAAAACATATGACATAAATATAGGAATTAGGAACAAAGTAGTCTGTTTAGCCCCTTGGACCTGCTGTTCTATTCAAAAAGATCATGGCCAATCTGTTTGTGTTTTGAATTCCACAGTGCCATCTCCTCCCAATAACCCATGAATCCTTTGCCTAACAAGAATCCATCAACATCAGTCTTAAAAAAACATTCAACTACACTGTTTCCACTTATTTCTGAGATAAAATTCCTGGAACACATAATCCCCTGAGAGAAACAAGAATCTGCTCATCCCTGACCTGAAATAGTGACCCCTAATTTTAAAACAACGTTGCTCACACACATCACTACTTACTCTTCTGAACTCTAGTGAAAATATTGCCCAACATGTTCATCCTCTGTCCTTGTAAGACAACTCATTCATTCCACATTATACTCCATCTGCAAATTTACCCCACCCCCCCCCATCTTAACTTATATAGGTATCCTCCTCAGTTAAAAATAAAAGATGCTGGAGAACTTCAACAGTTCTGGAAGCATCTGAGAACAGAGAAAAATAGCTAACATTTTGAGTCCAAAGACTCCTCTTCAGCATCCTCCTATGTCCTTTTCACAGCATATGTTCCTCCCTATCTTTGTCATTTATAGTTTAGCTGCCATGACATCACTCCTCTCATTTAAATCATTGATAATAATTGGAAAAGGCACTTGTCACAACTGCCAATCAGAGATCCATTAAAGCATACTCTCAGTTTTCTGCCAGCTAATCTTCTAGCCATGTTAGCATATTATTCCCCCACCAATAAAAGCACAATGATCTTTTATTTTCTTCATATCCTTGTATGTGGCACCTTGTCAAATGCCTTCTGGAAATGCATTCCTGAAGAAGGGCTTATGCCCGAAAAGTCGATTCTCCTGCTCCGTGGATGCTGCCTGACCTGCTGTACTTTTCCAGCAACGCATTTTTCAGGTGTCTTAACGAATCAACGCAGTGCATTGTGTAGATGATACACACTGCTTCCACAGTCCATTTGTGGTGGAGCGAGTGAGTGTTTGAAAGTGGTGCCAATCAAGCAGGTTAATATTTCCTAGATGGTATTAATTTCTTGAATATCATTAGAGTTCATCCAGGCAAGTGGATGAGTTGTGCCTTCCAGATGGTGAATAAGCTTTGGGGATTTAGGAGGTATGTTGCTCATTGCACTACCCCCTTCAGGTGGAAGCAATGCATGTTTGTGGATGTGATGTCAATTAAACAAGCTACTTTGTTCTGGATGGTGTCAAGCTCCTTGAATGTTGTTGGTGCAGTATTCATCCAGGCAAGTCTGGAATATTCCATTACATTTCTAACTTGTGCCTTGTAGATCTTGGATAGGCTTTGAGAAATTAGAAGGTGAGTTATTCACTGTAGTATTCCCAGCCTCTGAAGTGGTGTTATGGCCAACATATTTATCAGGCTTGTCCAATTGAGTTAAGAGTTATAGAGTCACACAGCATGCATGGCCCATATTTCTCCAAACATGTGTAATTCATGTATTTATCTAACTGCCTTTTAAACATTGTAACCGTACCCATATCCACTACATCCTATGGAAGTTCATTCCACACACAAACCCTGTGTGAAAAGATTTCCCCTCATGTCCCTTTTAAATCTTTCTCCTCTCACCTTAAAATATACCCCCTAGTTGTGAATTCCCCCCATCTGAGAAAAAAGACTATTCTACCCCTCATGATTTTATAAACCTCTATAAGGTCACCCCTCAACCTCCTATGGTCCAGTTAGAAAAGTTCCAGCCTATCCAGTCTCTCCTTTTAACCCAAGCTTATAGCTTGAGATGCTCAAGTTCAGGGAGTCTGTCCAAATGCAATCTGGGGTTAGGCAACATTCCATTCAATAGGACCAGCATCAAATGTTAGGGGAACTGGTTAATGTCATTTGGGAATCCACAAAGATCATGATCAGAGATCAGGTCAGCCATGGCTTAGGGCTGATTGCTGAAATCAGTAAAATCCTGGGGTGAAATCCAATGCTTGCTTTGAATGATGCAAGGAGGGCCTGTGTAGGAATCGGGGAGATGACTGCCAAAAGGGGTGGGGGAGTCGAAACTGGGGTTGGAAATCAGAGTAATTTATGCTTATGGGAACAAGAACAGTGAAGTGGGAGAAATTCAAGTGTATGGAGGGGCTACATGGAACAGAATTGAAGGACATGGAAGAGGTATATTGGCAGTGTCCTCCACCATGGCCTCCACAGGGGGAGCATAGAAGAGCAAGATTGACATCATTAAGTGTAATGATGGGGTTCAGGGGTTAGGACAAACAGTGGACATTAAGTTCAATGTAGTGGGTCTCAAAATTGATTTGATGGAAATTAGCTTGTGTGCTAGAGCTAGGTAAAAGGAGGCTTGGAATACCGTCCACTTGGCTGGATGAACTCTAATGACATTCAAGAAACTAGTACCATCCAGGAAATATTAACCTGTTTGATTGGCACCACATTCAAACACTCACTCAGTCCACCACAAATAGGCTGTGGAAGGAGTGTATAGCATCTACACAATGCACTGCGTTGATTAATTAAGACACCTTCCACAGCAACTTTCAAACCCATGATCACTACCACTCAGAAGGAGAAGTCTAAAGACTGTATCTCTTTAGTTTTCTGCACTATTATAAATTCTAAGATATGCTCTTTTTCCTAAATTATGTGAATTCACAAGTACCGACTTTGGATTATGTTTTTCTGCTCAAGGACTTTAAATCTATGCATGCATATAATCTTTGATCCTACTCAAAATATTCAGCTCCTAAACAACACTGCACTTGTGCCAACAGTAGTCTGTTTTTTTCTTTTCAGCAGTAATTTGTGTGGTATTGGAAATCCTTCAACCAGTACTGCCTTGGATATTTATGTTTTTCAGAATGCAGTTTGCTGCATGGAATGATAGCAGAACTACAGGGTACTATTCAGAAACAATATGATGTGAGAGGTAAGGGCTCATGGTAACTTCAACTCATGAAATTAAATAGCATATGAAAATAATAGAATTTTCTTCCTTTGATTTAGAAAAGCCTCCTGCTCTTTTCTCTCCTTTATCCATTTTCTTCCTTTTCTAACAACAACTAGGAGGTTCACCGACTCAGTGGAGATTGAATAGGAGTCTGGAATTTGAATTGTTACCTCGTAGTGATGGAAAGGGATAGGTACATGCCACAGGGCAAAAGTTTTCAATTATAATGTGATGAGGCAAGACTTAGGATGCATAGAATGGGGTAGCAAAATGCAGGGGATGGGGACAATCAAAATGTGGAGTTGTTTTAAGGGACAGACATTGCATGTCCTTGATAGGTATGTCCCTGTCAGGCAGGGAGGAAGTGATAAGGTATGGGAACCGTGGTTTACTACAGAAATTGCATCTCTTGTTAAGGGGAAGAAGGAGGCTTATGTGACAATGAGATGAGATGGTTCAAATGAAGCGATGGAGATTTACAGAATAGCTAGGAAGGATTTAAAGAGAGTTAAGAAGAGAAAAGAGAGGACATGAACAGTCTTTAGCAGGTAGAATAAAGGAGAACCCTAAAGCTTTCTGTAGGTATGTTAGGAATAAAAGGATAACTTGAGTAGGAATAGGGCCAGTCAAAGACAGAATTGGGAAGTTGTGTGTGGACCCTATAGAAATCGGAAAGGTGTGAAACAAATATTTCTTATTTCTTTACGCTCAGGAAAAGGAGAATATTGCAGATGAGAACAATGAGATACAAGATATTAGACTAGAAAAGATTGAGGTTAGTTACGAACAGGTGGTATCAATTCTACAAGGAGTGAAAGTAGACAAGTCCCCTGGGCCAGATGGGATTTATCCAAGGATTCTCTGGGAAGCTAGGGAGGGGGTGTTGGAGCCTTTGGCCTTGATCTTTGAGTCTTCATTGTCTATAGGTTTAATACCAGAGGACTGGGAGATTGCAAATCTTGTGCCCTTGTTCAAGAAGGGCAATACAGATGACCCAGGTAATTATAGACCAGTGAGTCTTAAATCTGTTGTCGGAAAAGTTTTGGAAGGGATTATAAAAGATAGGATTTATAAACAGCTAGCAATCAACAATTTGATTGAAGATAGTCAACCTGATTTCGTCAAGGGCAGGTCGTGTCTCACAAACCTCATTGAGTTTTTTGAGAAGGTGACCAGGCATGTAGATGAGGGTAGGGCAGTTGACGTGGTGTACATGGACTTCAATAAAGCCTTTGATAAGGTTCCACATGGTGGACTGATGGAAAAAATGCAGAGGCATGAGATTGAGGGAGATTTAGCAGTTTGAATTAGAAACTGGCTTTCTGCAAGAAGGCAGTGAGTGGTGGTTGATGGAAAATATTCAGCCTGGAGTCTGGTTACTAGTGGTATGCCACAAGGATCTGATTTGGGACCACTGCTGTTTGTCATTTTCATAAATGACTTAGATGCAAGCATAAGTGGATGGTTTAGTAAGCTTGCAGATGACACTAAAGTCGGTGGAGTAGTGGACAGTGTGGAAGAATATTGCAGGTTGCAGGGGAACTTGGATAATTGGGCTGAGAGATGGCAAATTGGGTTCAATGCAGATAAATGTGAGGTGGTTCGCTTTAGGAAGAATAACAGAAAATCGGAATATTGAGTCAATGGAAAGACTCTTGGTAGTGTGGATGTGCAGAGAGATCTTGGTGTCCATGTACATAGATCCCTGAAAAATTGCTGCCCAGGTTGATAGTGCTGTTAAGAAGGCATACGGTGAGTTAGGTTTCATTGGTAGAGGGATTGAGTTCTGGAGCCGTAATGTCATGCTGCAAATGTACAAAATGCTAATGCAATCTCATTTGGAATATTGTGTACAGTTCTGGTCACCCCATTACAGGAAGGATGTGAAAGCATTGGAAAAGGTGCAGAGGAGATTTACCAGGATGTCGCCTGGTCTGGAGGGAAGGTCTTATGAGGAAAGGCTGAGAGTCTTGGATCTGTTCTACATACAAGATGATCAGAGGATAGAGATAGAGCTCCTCTCATTTATCTCTCCACCCTTCAGGCTCTCTGCCTGTATTCCTGATGAAGGGCTCATGCCCGAAACGTTGATTTTCCTGCTCCTCGGATGCTGCCTGACCTGCTGTGCTTTTCCAGCACCACTCTGATCTAGACTCTGGTTTCCAGCATCTGCAGCCCTTGTTTTTACCGATTAGATAGGGTAGACAGTGAAAGTCATCATCCGAGGATGATGACATCAGCTTGTATGAGGGGGCATAACTACAAATTGAGGGATGATAGATTTGAGACAGATGTCAGAGGCAGGTCCTTTACTCAGAGAGTGGTAAGGGTGTGAAATGCCCTACCTGCCAGTGTAGTTAGCTCAGCCATATTAGGGAGATTTAAACAATCCTTAGATAAGCACATGGATGATGATGGGATCGTGTCGGAGGCTGGGCTTAGATTAGTTCACAGGTTGGCGCAACATCGAGGGCCAAATGGCCTGTTCTGCGTTGTATTATTCTATGTTCTATAGGTAAAATTCAGGTATTCCAATATTTTACATTAAGTATTTACATTCAGAATTAATTTGTTTCTCTTCTATTCAAGTTGTCACCTAGAGTCATGTGACCCTAAGCTATGATATTACAGAACTTAAGTACTGATGAGAAAAGATACATTTTGCCAAACTAGATAAAGTCTTTGTTTAGAATTTTGTGAGCGTGGCCTTGGTCGGACATGGTCAGTACCTCTCTGCTGAACAGCAGCAGTGACATGGTGTATGACTTAATCAGCCAATCATCAGGAAAATCAGCAAACCTAGCAACATACCGGCACTGCAATTCATGTACAAACATATGAATCAGGAGTGGACGATTGTGCCCCTTGAGGCTGCTCTGCCATTCAGCTAGCTCATGTCTTTTGTTTTATTCATTCAGGGGATGTGAGTACAACTGGCCAGGCCAACATTTATTATCCATCCTAATTGCACAGAGGGTAATTAAGTATCAATTGCATTTTTGTGTGTCTGGAGTAACATATCGGCCAGATCAGATAAGGATGGCAGTTTCCTTCCCTAAAGGATAGTAATGAACCAGATGGGCTTTTCCAACAATCAACAATGGATTCATAGAACATTACAGGCCCTTCAGCCCTCGAAGTTGCGCCGACCTGTGAACTATTCTCAGCTCATCCCCCTACACCAGAGTGGGGAACCTTTTCATGTTGGAAGGCCACAATATGTTAGTTGTAATCTAATAAGGCTGCATCCAAGAAACTTCAATTATATATTCTTCAAAATTTACATTATTTTGTAAAAATCTAACTAGAGTTGCATTATAACGAAATCATGAGCATAGCAGGTGTCGAAATAGCAATTATGACTTACCAACTTTTTAATTGTGGCGATCAGTCTGTGATGATTATTTCGTTGAATTTTCTTTTACTCTCTGGTATTTTAAATACATTCATTTTAAGATTAAAATAAAAATAATAAAGGACGAAAAGAAAACATATTAATAAAAAATAAAAGATTTGTTCTGCAAAATTTGGATTAATTTAAAAGGCCACACACAATGGCCTAGAAGGCCGCATGCGTCGTTAAGGTTGCAGGTTCCCCACCCCTGCCCTACACTATCCCAAAATCTTCCATGTGCTTATCTTAGGATTGTTTAAATCTCCCTGATGTGGCTGAGTTGATTACATTAGCAGGTAGTGCATTCCACATCCTTACCACTCTCTGCATAAAGGACCTGCCTCTGACATCTGTCTTAAATCTATCACCCCTCAATTTGTAGTTATGCCCCCTCATACACGCTGATGTCATCATCCTCGGAAAAAGACTTTCACTGTCTACCCTATCTAATCCTCTGATCATCTTGTATGTCTCTATCAAATTCCCTCTTAGCCTTCTCCTTGCCAACGAGAACAGGTTCAAGTCTCTCAGCCTTTCCTCATAAGACCTTCCCTCCAAATCAGGCAACATCCTGGTAAATCTCCTCTGCACCATTTCCAATGCTTCCACATCCTTCCCGAAATATGGGGACCAGAACTGTACACAATATTCCAAGTGTGGTCGCACCGGCATTTTGTATATTTGCAGCATGATATTGCGGCTCCGGAACTCAATCTCTCTACCAATGAAATCTAACACATCGTATGCCTTCCTAACAGCACCATCCACCTGGGTGGCAACTTTCAGGGATCTATGCACATGGACTCCAAGATCCCGCTGCACATCCACACTACCAAGAATCTTTCCATTGGCCAAATACTCTGCCATCCTGTTATTCTTCCCAAAGTGCATCACCTCACATTTAGCTGCATTGATCTCCACTTGCCACCTCTCAGCCCAATTCTGCAGTTTATCCAAGTACCCCTGCAACCTGTAACATTCTTCCAAACTGTCCACTACCCCACTGACTTTAAATCTGCAAATTTACTAATCCATCCACCGATGCCTGCGTCTAAGTTATTTATAAATATGACAAACAGCAGTGGTCCCAAAACAGATCCTTGTGGCACACCACTAGTAACCAGACTCCAGGCTGAATATTTTCCATCAACCACCACTTGCTACCTTTTTTCAGAAAACCAGTTTCTAATCCAAACTGCTAAATCACCCTCAATTCCATGCCTCTGCATTTTCTCCAACAGCCTACCATATGGAACCTTATCAAAGGCTTTACTGAAGTCCATGTACACCACGTCAACTGCCCTACCCTCATCTACATGCTTGGTCACCTTCTCAAAAATCTCAATGAAGTTTGTGAGACATGACCTGCCCTTGATAAAACCATGTTGACTATCTGAAATCAAATTGCTAGATGATTATAAATCTTACCTCTTATAATCCTTTACAAAACCTTTCCTACAACAGAAATAAGGCTCACTGGTCTATAATTACCTGGGTCATCTTTGCTGCCCTTCTTGAACAAGGGCACAACATTTGCAATCCTCCAGTCCTCAGGTACCAAACCTGTAGACAATGACAACTCAAATATCAAAGCCAAAGGCTCTGCTATCTCCTCCCTAGCTTCCTAGAGAATCCTCAGATAAATCCCATCTGGCCCAGGGGACTTGTCTACTTTCATTCCTTCCAGAATTGATAACACCTGTTCGTAACTAACCTCGATCCTTTCTAGTCTAAAATCTCGTACCTCATTCTTCTCCTCTACAATATTCTTCTTTTCTTGAGTGTTCCCTTACCTTATCACTTCCTTCCTGCCTGACAGAAGCATACCTAGCAAGGACACGCAATATCTGTTCCTTAAACCAGCTCCATATTTCCATTGTCTGCATCCCCTGCATTTTGCGACCCCATTCTATGCATCCTAATTCTTGCTTAACCGCATTATATTTGCCCTTGCCCCATCGATAACTCTTGACCTGTGGCATGTACCTATCCCTTTCCATCGCTAAACTAAATGTAACTGAATTATGGTCACTCTCTCCAAAGTGCTCATCTACAACTAAATCAAACACCTGGCCTGGGTCATTACCAAGCAC
>NC_057711.1:4695527-4701587 GCF_004010195.1 Chiloscyllium plagiosum | reverse complement strand
TACACCTCCGGTTCCCACTCCCCTGCTGAGCTAGTTTAAACCCACCCGAATAGCACCAGCAAATTTCCCACCCAGGATATTAGTACTCCTCTGGTTCAAGTGAAGACCGTCCTGTTTGTACAAGTCCCACCTTCCCCAGAATGAGCCCCAATTATCCAAGAACATGAAACCCTCCCTCCTGCGCCATCCTTGCAGCCACGTGTTCAGCTGATATCTCTCCCTATTCCTTGCCTCGCTATCACATGGCACGGGTAACAAGCCAGAGATAACAACTCTGTTTGTTCTAGCTCTCAGCTTCCACCCTAGCTCCTTGAAATCCTACCTTACATCCTTATCCCTCTTTCTACTTATGTCGTTGGTACCTACATGGACAACGACTTGAGGGCTGGTCACCCTCTCCCTTCAGGACCCCAAAGATAGGATCCGAGACATCATGGACCCAGGCACGCGGGAGGCAACACAACAACCGCGAGTCTCGTTCGTACCTTACAAACCTTCAATCTGAGCCTCTAACTATTGTGTCCCCAATGACTAACACTCTCCTCCTTTCCCTCCTTCCCTTCTGTGCACCAGGGACAGGCTCTTGCCAGAGACCTGGGCCCCACTACATACCCCTTCAACAGTATCCAAAACGGTATACATGTTTTGCAGGGGAACGACCACAGGGGATCCCTCCACCGACTGTTTATTCCCCCTTCAAACAGTGACCCAGCTTTCTTCGTGCCTAGGAGTAACTACTTCCCTGTAACTCTTATCTATCATAGCCTCTGCCTCCCGAATGATCCGAAGTTCATCCAGCTCCCAGTCCAGTTCCCTAACACGGTCTTGGAGGAGCGAGAGTTGTGTGCATTTCCTGCAGATGTACTTGGATGGAATACTAATGGCATCCTCACCTCAAACATCATGCAGGAGAAACATTGCTCTCCCTGCACTGCCATCCCTGCTAGTCCCTTTATAACAAAGTAAAAACGAAGAGACGCTTACTGGATATGTACCTAGTCTTTAAGGTTACAGGAGGTGGTTGGGTGGGAGGCTCTACAAAGGTAGGGTCTCGGGTTGAGAAAACTGACTTATACAGCTGGACGGAAATAAAATAAGAAGTCCCTCCTTTCCCAGAAACCTCTGCTCTCTAACTTCAAATTTAAAAGCTCAAATCAGTGATGCACCGCTCTCGGCAGGCCTCTGGTCCAAGCTCCCGCCCTTCAAGCTGCTGCTGCCGCTGAAAAACAGATAATGGTTCCCATTATCATCTAGATATTTACTGATTTCAAATTTTACCATCTACTATGGCATAATTTAAACCTCAGTCCCCAAAGCATACCAGGGTGTCTGAATTAATAGCTGAAAATGTGGTGCTGGAAAAGCGCAGCAGGTCAGGCAGCATCCAAGGAACAGGAGAATCGACGTTTCGGGCATAAGCCCTTCTTCAGAAATGCCTCAGAGAGGGGTAGTTCTGGAGGGATGGTGAAAACACGGCAGGGCTGGGAGCTAGGACCTGTTGTGGGGCTGGAGCTGGGTGTGGGTGCGGGGTTGGGGGCGGGGACACATGCGACGTTGTGGTCGTGCAGGTTAGTGATGTCACTGGGGGCGAAAGTGGCTGTGGCGACGACAGAAACAGTGTTATTCCCGATAGCCGCGGAGGCCGCGAATCTGTCATCGATGATCTTCCTGGCGATCGCGGAGGCGGTTGTCTGGGCAGCGATCGCAGAGGCTGCAAGGTCGCGTTGTGGTCGTGCAGGTTAGTGATGTCACTGGGGGCGAAAGTGGCTGTGGCGACGACAGAAACAGTGTTATTCCCGATAGCCGCGGAGGCCGCGAATCTGTCGTCGATGATCTTCCTGGCGATCGTGGAGGCGGTTGTCTGGGCGGCGATCGCGGAGGCGGTTGTCTGGGCAGCGATCGCGGAGGCTGCAAGGTCGGTGAGGGCGGGAGTGACGTCATGGTCCGTGGCGGCGGTTGTTGCCGCGGGCGCTGTAGCGGCCGCGTGGTTAATGGCGCCGGACTGATTTCGGAGGCCGATGGAAGATTCTGGAACATTCCTGAAGAAGGGCTTATGCCCGAATCGTCGATTCTCCTGTTCCTTGAATGCTGCCTGACCTGCTGCGCTTTTCCAGCACCACATTTTCAGCTCTGATCTCCAGCATCTGCAGTCCTCACTTTCTCCTGTCTGAATTAATAGTCTATTTACAATAACACTAAACTATTGCCTCCCACAAGAGTGATCTATTTGTAACCTCAAATCTGTATTCCCACCTATCCCAATAACCTTTCAACACCTTGCTTAACAAGAATCTATCCACCTGTGTCTTAACAATATTCAAGGACAATGCTTCCATCATTTTTTCAGAAGAGAGTGCCAAAGACTCACGACCCTCCTAGAAAGAAAATCACCTAATGTCTGTTTTAAATGGGCAACCCTGAATTTTTTAACAGTGACCCCTAGTTCTAGGTTCTTACACAAGAAACATCCACTTCACAAGTGCCCTGTGTTATACACACTGTCTAATTTATGTGCTTGTTGGAATATAGAAGAATGAGTGGTCATCTTATTGAAATGTACAAGATTTTTAGTGGACTTAACAGTGTAGGTGCAGAAAGATTGCTTCTCCTTGTGGGAGAGTCTAGGTTCACAGAGCATAATCTCAGAATGGGAGGTCATAAATTTAAGATAGAACTGAGGAAGAATTTTTTTCTCTAGTAGGATTTATATCTGTGCAATTCTTTGTTGCAGAGGGCTGTTGAGGCTGCGTAATTAAGTATATTCAAAGCTGAGATGGAGAGGTTCTTCATAAGTGAGTCAAGCATTAGGGGAAAATGTTTAAGATTCTTGCTCCCTGAATGGCAGGAGCAGGGACTCAAGGAAGAATGAGCTAACTGATCAAAGTACCATGACACAGGGAAACATTCAAAAGTAGGAGAGAAAAGAGAAATGTAGTTGTAATCAGAGATAGTATAGTCAAGGAATAGCATTGTGACCAGGATCAAGAGTCCCAAAGGCTGTGTAACCTGCTGGTGCACGGGTTCAGGGTAGTTCATCTGGGTTGCAGAGGAACTTGGAGTGTGAAGGGAAAGATCCAGTTGTTGTGGTCCAAATGGGTACCAGTGACATGGATATAAAGTGGAAAGATCCTCTGCTGGGGGTATATGAGCAGTTAGAGGTTATATTAAAAAAAAACAGAACCATAAAGGTAATAAACTCTGGATGACTATTTGAGCCACGAGCTAATTGGCATAGGGTCAACAAGATTAAAGAAGTAGACGTGTGGCTCAAAGATTGGTGTAAGAGAAATGTGTTTGAATTTGTGGAAAATTGGCACTATTACTGGGGAAGGATGGGTTCAGATGGGTCACTAGTATGATGCTGGGACCAGAGTCCTCATGAATTGCTTCACTAGGGCTGTAGATAGGACGTTAAATTAAAAATATAGTTTTGGAGGATGGGTAGGTGTGGGGGGAGTGTCAGTAGAAAATTATAAAATCAAGGATAAAGGATAAGGTGGTATTGAAGGTTAGTGGTGGGCTTGATTGTTACCAGAAAATAAAATGAAGGGATATGTAAAAGTTGATGGTTGTGGTTGTGGAGGGTCAGCATCTCAGCTCCAGGTCATCTCTGCAGGAGTTCCTCAGGGTAGTGTCCCAGGCCCAACAATCTTCAGCTGCTTCATCAATGACCTTCTCTCTGTCAAAAGGTCAGAAGTGGGGATGTTCACCAATGATTGCACAGTGTTCTTCACCGTTCGTGACTCGTCACATACTGAAGCAGTCTGTGCTCAAATGCAAAAAGGTTTGGACAATATCCAGGCCTGGGCCAACAGGTGGAAAATAGCATTTGCGCCAAACAAAGGCCAGACAATGACTATCACCAAGAAGAGACACTACTGCCCCTTAACATTCAATGGTACTACCATCTCCAACTCCCCCAGTATCAACATCATAGATCATAGAATGTTGCAACACAGTACAGGCTCTTCATCCCTCTATGTTGCACTGTCCTGTGAAATTAATTTGATCCCCATCAAACCCACACCGTTTCATTATTGTCCACTATTGTGGCAACTTTCAGGGATTTCTGCACCTGGACATCGAGGGCTCTCTGTTCATCGACACTGCCAAGCATTTTACCATTAGCCCAGTACGCTGCATTCCTGTTATTTCTTCCGAAGTGAACTACCTCACACTTTTCCGCATTCAACTCCATTTGCCACTTTTCCGCCCGGCTCTGCATCTTGTCTATGTCCCTCTGTAACCCACAACATGCTTTGGCACTATCCACAACTCTGCCTAGCTCAGTGTCACCCGCAAATTTACTAATTAATCCTTCTACGCCCACCTCCAGATCATTTATAAAAATGTCAAACAGCTGTGGTCCCAAAACAGATCCTTGCGGCACATCGCTGGTAACTGAGCTCCAGGATGAACATTTCCCATCAAACGCCACCTTCTGTCTTCTTTCAGCTGACCAATTTCTGATCCAATTCACTAAATCTCCTTCAATCCTGAAACTCCCTATTTTGTGCAATAGTCTACTGTGTGGAACCTTATCAAATGCCTTACTGAAGTCCATATACATCACATCAACCACTTTACCTTCATCCACCTGTTTTGTCACCTTCTCGAAGAACTCACTAAGGTTAGTTAGGCACGACTTACTCTTCACAAAACTGTGTTGACTATCCCTAATCAAATTATTACTTTCCAGATTATTATAAATCCTATCTCTTATAACCTTTTCCAACACCATACCCACAACCAAAGTAAGGCCCACTGACCTAAAATTAGCAGGGTTGCTTCAACTCCCCTTATTAAACATGGGAACAACATTTGCTATCCTCTAGTCTTATGGCACTAATCCTGTTGAGATCCATCCGATGCAGAGTTCTTATCTATTTTCAGATCTTCCAAAATTGCTAAAAACTCTTCATTGTCAACCACAATCCCATCTAATCTAGTAGCCTGTATCTCCATATTTTCACTAATATTGCCCTTTTCGAAAGTGAATACTGACAAAAGGTATTCATCAAGCATTTCCCCTGTGAGCTCAGATTCCATACACAACTTTCCACTGCTATCTTTGATTGGCCCTAATCTTACTCTAATCATTCTTTTATTCCTGATATACCGAGAGAAGACCTTAGGATTTTCATTGATCCTATCCACCAACAACTTCTCATGTCCCCTCCTGGCTTGGCCTTTGTGTGGAGCCGCAGGAGATGGGGCAGATACTAAATGAGTATTTTGCATCAGTATTTACTGTGGAAAAGGACATGGAAGACATAGAATGTAGGGAAATAGATGGTGACATCTTGAAAAATGTCCATATTACAGATTAGAAAGTGCTGAATGCTTGAAACGCATAAGAGTGGATAAATTCCCAGGAACTGATCAGATGTACCCTAGAACGCTGTGGGAAGCTAGAGAAGTGATTGCTGGGCCTCTTACTGAGATATTTGTATCATCGATAGTCATGGGTGAGATGCCGGAAGACTGGAGTTTGGCTAACATGGTGCCACTGTTTAAGAAAGGTGGTAATGACAAGGCAGGGAACTATAGACCGGTGAGCCTGACCTCGGTGGTGGGCAAGTTGTTGGAGAAAATCCTGAAGCACAGGATGTACATTTATTTGGAAAGGCAAGGACTGATTAGGAATAGTCAACATGGTTTTATGAGTGGGAAATCATGTCTCACGAACTTGATTGAGCTTTTTGAAGAAGTAACAAAGAGAATTGATGAAGGCAGAGCAGTAGATGTGATCTATATGGACTTCAGTAAGGCATTCGACAAGGTTCCCCATGGAAGACTGGTGAGCAAGGTTAAATCTCATGGAATACAGGGAGAACTTGCCATTTGGATACAGAAGTGGCTCAAAGGTAGAAGACAGAGGGTGGTGGTGGAGGGTTGTTTTTCAGACTGGAGGCCTGTGACCAGCAGAGTGCCACAAGGATCGGTGCTGGGTCCACTACTTTTTATCATTTATATAAATGATTTGAATGCGAGCATAAGAGGTACAGTTAGTAAGTTTGCAGATGACACCAAAATTGGAGGTGTAGTGGACAGCAAAGA
>NC_057711.1:4677418-4695438 GCF_004010195.1 Chiloscyllium plagiosum | reverse complement strand
ATGTTGCGGCTGTACAGGACATTGGTAAGGCCACTGTTGGAATATTGCGTGCAATTCTGGTCTCCTTCCTATCGGAAAGATGTCGTGAAACTTGAAAGGGTTCAGAGAAGATTTACAAGGATGTTGCCAGGGTTGGAGGATTTGATCTATAAGGAGAGGTTGAATAGGCTGGGGCTGTTTTCCCCGGAGCAATGGAGGCCGTATAGAGGTTTATAAAATCATGAGGGGCATGGATAGGGTAAATAGACAAAGTCTTTTCCCTGGGGTCGGGGAGTCCAGAACTGGAGGGCATAGGTTTAGGGTGAGAGGGGAAAGATATAAAAGAGAGTTAAGAGGCAATGTCTTCACGCAGAGGGTGGTACGTGTATGGAATGAGCTGCCAGAGGAATTGGTGGAGGCTAGTACAGTTGCAGCATTTAAAAGGCATCAGGATGGTATGTGAATAGAAGGGTTTGCAGGGATATGGGCCAGGTGCTGGCAGGTGGGACTAGATTGGGTTGGATATCTGGTCAGCATGGACAAGTTGGACCGAAGGATCTGTTTCCATGCTGTTCATCTCTATGACTATGACTCTATAACAGCGTGCAGGAGCAGCAGTGTGCACTATCTGCAAGATGCAGTGCAGAAATTCACCAACGATGCTTAGACAGCACCTTCCAAACCCACAACCACTTCCATCTCGACATCCAAGTCCCACAAATGAATAAATAAAAAGTGATATTGTGCGAAGGAACCATAAAATTGTTGGGAAGTTCAATAATACAACTTAGAACATTACAGCGCAGCACAAGGCCCTTTGGCCCTTGATGTTGCGCCAACCCGTGGAATCAGTCGGAAGCCCATCTTACCTATGCAATTCCATTTTCAATCATATGCCCTTAAAGTTGGCAAATTACTACTGTTGCAGACAGGGCATTCCATGCCCCTACTACTCTCTGAATAATGAAACTACCTCTGATATCTGTCCCATATCTATCACCCCTCAATTTAAAGTTATATCCCCTCATGCTAGCCATCACCATCAGAGGAGAAAGGCTCTCACTGTCTCCCCTGTCTAACCCTCTGATTATCTTATATGCCTCAAGTCAACTCTCAACCTTCTCTCTAACGAAAACAGCCTCAAGTTCTTCAGCCTTTCCTCATAAGACTTTCCCTCCACACTAGGTAACATCCGAGTAAATGAACCCTTTTCCAAAGCTTCCTCATGCTTCCTTTAATGCGGCAACAGGAACTGTACACAATACACCAAGTGCGGCTGCAGCTGCAACATGACCTCATGGCTACAAAACTCAATCCCTCGACCAATAAAAGCTATATGGCTAACAACCTTATCAACCTGGGTGGCAACTTTCAGGGATCAATGTATGTGGATCTCCCTGATCATCCATGCTGTCAAAATCTTACCATTAGCCCAATACGTTTTATTCCTGTTACTCCTTTCAAAATGAATCACCTCACACTTTTCCGCTTTAAACCACATTTGCTACCTCTCAGCCCAGCTCTGCCACTTATCTATGTTCCTCTGTAACCTGCAACATCCTTTGACATGATCTACAACTCCACTGACCTTAGTGTCATCTGCAAATTTACTAACCCATCCTTCTATGCCCTCATCCAGGTCAATTGTAAAAATGACAAACAGTAGTGGCCCCAAAACAGATACACCACTAGTACATCATTAGTAACTGAACTCCAGGATGAACATTTCCCATTAACCACCACTCTCTGTCTTCTTTCAGCTAGCCAATGACTGACCCAAACCACTAAATCACACTCAATCCCATGCCTCCATACTTTGTACAATAGCCTACCATTGGGAACATTATCAAATGCCTTTATATGAAATCAATCTAAACCACATAAACTGCCTTATCCCTCATCCACCAGTTTGTTCACCTTCTCAAAGAACTCAGTAAGGTTTGTGAGGCAAGACCTACACTTCACAAAACCATGTTGACTATCCTTAATCAACTTATTCCTTTATAGATGATTATAAATCCTGTCTCTTATAACTGTTTCCAACACTTTACCCACAACTGATGTAAGGGTCACTGCTCCATAATTTCCAGAGTTGTCTACTCCCCTTCTTGAACAAGGGAACAACATTTGCTATCCTCCAGTCTTCTGGCACCATTTCTGTGGACAATGGTGACATAAAGAAAAAAGCCAAAGGCTCTGCAATATCCTCCTAGGCTTCCCAGATAATCGTAGGATAAATCCCATCCAGCCCAGGGAATTTAGTAACTTTCACACTTTCCAGAATTGCTAACACCTCCTCTTTATGCACCTTAATCCCATTTAGTGTAGTAGCCTGTATCTCATCGACCACATTGTCTTTTTCCAGCATGAATACTGACAAAAAATATTCATTTAGCACTTCTCCTATCTCCTCGGACTCCACGCACAATTTCCCACTACTGTCCTTAATTGGCCCTAATCTTACTCCACTCATTCTTTTATTCCTGATATACCTGTAGAAAGCTTTAGGGTTTTCCTTGATCCTATCTGCCAACAACTTCTCATGTTCTCTCCTGACTTTTCTGAGCTCTCTTTTTAAGTCTTTCCTGGCTAACTTGTAACTCTCAAGCACCATAACTGAGCCTTCATAGCTCATCTTAACATAAGCCTTCTTCCTTTTGACAAGATATTCAACTTCTTTAGTAAACCGTGGCTCCCTCGCTCAACCATTTCCTTCCTGCCTGACAGATGCATATTTATCAAGGACACACAGTAGCTGTTCCTTGAATAAGCTCCACATTTCAATTGTGCCCATCCCCTGCAGTTTCCTTCCCCATCCTATGCATCCTAAATCTTGCCTATTTGCATTATAATTGTCTTTCCCCCAGCCATAATTCTTGCCCTGCAGTATATACCTGTCCCTTTCCATCGATAAAGTAAAGACAACTGAATTGTGGTCTCTATCACCAAAGTGCTCACCCACCTCCAAATCTAACATCTGGCTGGATTCATTACCCAGTGCCAAATCCAATGTGGTCTCGCCCCTTGTTGGCCTGTCTACATACTGTGTCAGGAAACCCTCCTGCACACATTGGACAAATACTAACCCATCTAAAGTACTCAAACTGTAGTATTTCCGGTCAATATTTGGAAAGTTAAAGCCCCCATAACAATTACCCTGTTACTCTTGCTCCTATCCAGAATCATCTTTGCTATCCTTTCCTCTATATCTCTGTAACTGTCGGAGACCTATAGAAAACTCCCAACAGGGTGACCTCTCCTGTTTCTAACCTCAGCCCATAATGCCTCAGTAGACGAGTCCTCAAATGTCCTTTCTGCCATCGTAATACAGTCCTTGACCAACAATGCCACACCCCCCCTTTTACCATCTTCTCTGTTCTTACTGAAACATCTAAATCCCGGAACCTGCAACAACCATTCCTATCCCTGCTCTCTTCATGTCTCCGAAATGAACATCGAAGTCCCAGGTACCAACCCATGCTGCAGGTTCACCCATGTTATTCCGAATGCTCCTGGCCTTGAAGTAAGCACTCTTCAAACCACCTTCCTGCTTGCCAGTGCACTCTTGTGACCTTGAAACCTTATTTCTGACCTCACTACTCTCAACCTCCTGGACACTGGAACTACAGTCTAGGTTTCAGCCCCCTGCTGAATTAGTGTAAACCCTCCCAAAGAGCTTTCGCAAATTTGCCCTCCAAGGGTATTGGTACCCCTCTAGTTTAGGTGTAGACCATCCAATTTGTAGAGGTCCCATCTACCCCAGAATGAGCACCAGTTATCCAGGTATTCGAAACCCTCCCTCCTGCAGCATCCCTGTAGCCACGTGTTCAACTCCTCTCTCTCCCTATTCCTTGCCTCGCTAGTACGTGGCATGGGTAACAAAACAGAGATAACAACTCTGTTTTATCTCTAAGCTTCCACCCTATCTCCCTGAATTTCCGCCTTAAGTCCCCATCCTTTTTCCTACCTATGTTATTAGTGCCAATGTGGACCATGACTTGGGGTTGCTCCGCTTTCCTCCAAGGATCCCGAAAACACAATCCGAGACATCATCTACCCTGGCACCTAGGAGGCAACATACCAACCGTGAGTCTCTCTCATTCCCACAGAACTTTCTGTCTCCCTAATTATGGAGTCCTCAGCACTCTGCTCTTCTCCCTCCATCCCTTCTCAGCAACAGGGACAGACTCTGTCAGAGATCTGTACCCTGTCGCTTACCCTTGGCACGTCCAACACTTGAGGGGAACAGCCACAGGGGATCCTTGCACTGTCTGCCGGTTCCCTTTCCATCCCTTGACTGTAATGCATTTGCCTTTTTCTTGTACCTGAGGTTTGACTACCTCCCTGTAACTCCTCTCAATAACCCCCTCCACCTCCCGATTGATCCAAGGTTCATCTAGCTCCAGCTCCAGTTCTGTAATGTGGTTTTCGAGGAGCTGAAGTTGGGTGCACTTTGTGCATATGAAGTCAGCAGGGACACTAGTGCTGACCCTTACTTCCCACATGCTGCAGGAGGAACATTCAAAAATAAAACTAGTTACTTTACTAATTCAGCGCACAGAACTCTTTTTTCGGTTAGAGGAGGAGGATGGTAGGAGACACTAGGTAAAAACAATGACTGCAGATGCTGGAAACCAGATTCTGGATTAGTGGTAGGAGACACTACCTGAGTAGTGTTTTGGGTAACACAACCACCCAAATGTATTACTTCACTTAGCAATCCCGTGTCCACTCCTGCTTAGCTTGCGCTCCACCAATTTGTAAGGTAAGTTCTTAAATCAGTGATTCAGCTTCCTGGCAGCCCGCAGGTTGTTGCTGCAGCTCTTCCTGCTGCTAAACAAAAACCAAAGTAACAAACTAAAAGGGACTTTGTATCATAATGCATAAAGCATTTGGAATAAGGTGGACAAACTGAGGCAAAAATCATTAAGTATCACAAATCAATGAGTATAATCTCATGGCTATTACCAAGTTGTGTGCTGACCCCAAACAGTAGTCACTCTGTGGGAAACACATAATAGCCATGTCAAAAAAAAGTAATAATTATCAGTGACTTTAATGTTCATGTTGATAGGGTTAATCAAATTTGAAAGGGGGCTATGACAACAAATTTATAGAGTGTATTAGGTGTAGTTTCCTCGAGCATTGTGTCATTGGAGTCAACCAGGGTGCAGGCTCTCTTGGATCTGGTAATGGATAATGATGCAGGTTTCAAGGAAATTGGAGTATAAGAGTCAAAAAGTCTTACTACAAGTGTAGAAGGTGCTGTTAAGACCACATCTAGAGTCCTGTGAGCAGTTTTATTCCCCTTATTTAAGGAAATATATCAATTCATTGGAGGCAATTGAGAATAGGTTCACTAGGATGGTGTTTGGCATAGAAGGATTGTCTTCTGAGCAAAGGCGAAATAGGACAATACTCACTGGAGTTGAGAAAAATGAGAGGTGATCTCTTTGAAATATATAGGATTTTTAGGGTGCTTAACAAGGCGAATGGTGAGAGGATGTTTCCCCTCATAGGAGAATCTAAGACCAGAGGGCATAATCTCAGAGTAAAGGGGTGCAAATTTAAGACTGAGATGAGGAGAAATGTTTTGTCTCAAAGGGTTATGAGTCTTTGGAACTCCTTGCCACAGAGAGCTATGGGTCAGAATCATTGTGTATATTTAAAGCAGAGATAAATGAATTCTTGATCAACCGAGGAATCAAGAATTGCAGTGCAAAATGCAAGAAAGTAGATGCGAGGAACGTTGGACCAGCCATGATTCTATTGAATGGCAGAGCAGGTTTGAGGGGCCAATTGTGCTGCTCCTGTAAGTGAAACTGAACACAGTACCTTTGTTTTCACATATTTCATCACCATACTAGGTAACATCATCAGCGAGCCTCCGGTGAAGCATTGGTGTAATGTCCTGCTTTTTATTTACGTGTCTTGGTTTCTTAGGGTGAGTGATACCATTTCCAATTCTTTATGTCAGAGGATGGTAGATAGGGTCCAAATTGATTTGTTTATTGATGGAGTTCCGGATAGAATGCCATGCTTCTAGGAAGTCTCATATGGGTCTCTGTTTAGCCTGTCCAGGGTGGATGTGATGTCCCAGTCAAAGTGGTGTCCTTCTTCATCTGTATGTAAGGATACTGTAAGTGTGGTATTCATTCTCACATGTTAGAAATGGTCATTATCTGGCACATATCAACCAAACCTTAATGTTTTCCGGGTCATCTTGTGTTTCAACAAGGTATCTTCATCTGCTTCAGTATCTGAGTAGATACAAATGGTGTGGTAAGCAATCAGCAGTGGGCATCCCCACCTCTAACCATAGCTGCTTGAGATGAATTTGCCCTAAATCACACTGACAGTAAGTCAATCCTCCCTAGCTTCAAAAAGTGTCCCTATCCAACTTTCTGTGCTCTTCTCCATCAGCAATTCTTCATCCCCGTGTTGAAGGGATACTTCTGGTTGGATTTCAGCCTCCTCCCTTTTTGACTGAAGATTAGGTCTTGAATGACTCAGGCATTTGCTTGGAACATCGAGCAGGCAATATGCCTTGACTAACTGATTGTGTGAACACATTAAACTGTATAACTGTGATATAATTATTATTCAATAAATTGTTGAGCTATGTTCGCAGTTCAGTTCAATTGAAACCAACATTATGATGCAGTTTGTAGGCAGCTTACTTTTAGAGGCACAGACGTGAGGATTTGCAATTTCTAACGGGCATTAGTGCCATTTGCAGGAGTATAGAGATACCTGTTGCAATTAATCACAATACAGTAGAAAATCAACTTGTGCTGAAAATGAGAGTTGAACGATATGCTGTATACTACACAGTAATTCACATGGCTGACAGAGTACAAACGTGGCTGGCTCTCACATTGAACTGTAAGGCTGGGGATCTGAGTGCAGTGGGGGCCAGAACATCTGATTAAAGTTTGAGAACCTCTACTGACACTTCCAAAATGCTCTCAAGACGCAACTGAAAAACATGTGTGCACAGTACCGCTGCCAGTACTGCCAGGGACATCATTTCCATTCTATCCACTCTTTTTTTTGTTATTCACTTGTAGGACATGGGCATCACTGGTTGGCCAGGATTTATTGCCTGACCCTAGCCCTTATTTATTGTGCTGTTTTGGGGTGCCATCATATTTATTACAAGCAGAATTATTTCATAAAATGCAGTTGTACAGAACTTTCAACATGTACACATTGAGATTTTCAGGAGTGTCAAGAGGCCTTCAAGTTTTGACTTTTATTATGAGTATTACTACTTCAAGCTCCCTGAAATATGAAATAACTCTGAGAAATGAAGCCCACTCACTTCAATCATTTCAGTCCGAGACAAGATCTGAATCAGTAGTATCATTTATTACGCTCTTGCAAGAGGGGTGTTGTGTCCACTGTCCACAGGCAGGGACACACACACACTGAATTTAACGAGTGCACAATATTTATGTAATTAGTTTCTCTTCCCTCCTCCCATTGCTCCTCCCCTGTTTACATCTGTTTCTAATCTAAACCCGGCTGTTTATCTCTGAACTCATCTGGCCTTGTCCGTGACAAAATGTTTATCTCTGGCCTCACAAGGCCATTTGACCACCTCCCTCTGTGGTCTTATTGTTATTTATCCTTCTTCACTGCCATCTGTTTCTGTGCTTACCAAAGCAATATTTCCTTTTATCTTTTATTCACACTGAGCTTTATGACCTCTTAATGGTGGTCCTTTTTATTTGTTTTTGCAGAACCGGGAAACAGATGCTTGTAAGTGTTTGTACAGGCATATCTTACTCAACCAACAACAAACCTCCCCTGATAGCCCACACTGAGCCTTGTGATTTTTGCAGAAAGAACAACGTGTACAATTCTTTTCCTTACAACTCTCAGTCAAAAAAATGTTTTTCAAAAACAGTTGAGGGAAACTAAGGAGAAATTTGGAAAGCTTTATTCAGGTAGAAATTAATTAGGTCTGTTTTCCTTAGGAAAGTGAAGCTTGATAAGAGGTTTAGTCAACAAATTCAAAATTGTGAAGGTCTGCACAGAATAAATAGGAAGAAACTGTTTCCATAAGCCAAAGAATGAAAAGTAGGAACGCAAAGATTTAAGTAATTTGAAAAAGAAGTAATGATGAAATGACAACAAACTTTTTCACACAATGAGTTGGTAGGATCTGGCAAATACTCCCTGACTGTGTGATGAATGTCGGCTTGGTTGAGGCTTTTGAAAGGGAACTGGATTATAATCTAAAAATGAAGAATATGCAGGGTTACAGCATGAAGTTTGTCTAGAATGTTGATACTAAGGACTAAGGACTGCCTCATTATCTGAGGATTTCAAAGTGGAACTGAACACAGTACCTTTTACTAAAATCGTACCTGAACTTCTACAACAATTCCACTTTTCTGCCCCCATATCTTTTCTATTAGTTTCCAAAAGTCTATCAATCTTAGTCTGGATAGCATGTGAGCATTCAAATTCCTCTGTGCTGTACAATTCCAAGTACTGCACAGTGCATGGGGTAGACATGAACTTGCAGAATTCCTTTGATAAGATGCAATGTAAGAAAGTTATAAAAGTATCATTATAAAGGTAAGGGGATGTGCTAGAAAACCTGTGGGAAAATTCTTCCCTCTTTTTGTGTTTGCTGTTAATGGGTTAGTTTGTTCTCCTTATTGATGTTTATAATTTTATTGATTAAATGATTGATTAATTGAATTAATAGATTTTACAACAAATCTGTACTTTTACAGATGAAAATGAACATTTTAAAAAGTGTATCCAAGATCTAGAAGAAAAGTTAAGAATAGCTGAACAGGTAAGATTTAGCTAATGCAACTTTGCACTGGTTTTAAGGCTGTGAAATTTTATGAAGATGCGAGGAGTGTTCTTTAATTGTTACAGTTGACTGTCAGGTACCTGCTGTAAATAATGTACATCCCCTAAATATGTGATGCATAGAACTTAACCAGATGGTAGCCTAGTTTTATGTCACAGGACTAGTAATTCAGAAACCCAGACTAATGCACTAAGGCTGGTGAAATTTAAGTATGGAGTGAATAGACTATAAAGTGCTTTGATCAAGAGCTAACCTGTAATTAACTTTTTACCATGCACTTGCAAGTATTTCGCAATCTCATCCTTAATAACAAATCTTACCAACAACCAAGATCAGGCTCATCAGCCTATAGTTTCCTGCTTGTGCCCCAGCTTTGATAACCTTTATTAATGATTTTTATATGAGGGCCAGTTTTAATATTTACAAGCTTTCAGCTGGTGCAAAACTTGGTGGAAGTTTCAATTGTGAGGAGGATATAAAAAGGCTTTGAAAGGCTTTAGACATGCTGAGTGAGGTGGCAAGAACATTATGGAAATAACGTAGATAAATATGAGGTTAACCACTTTGATAGGAATAAAGATGTGTTGATGTCCAAAGAGATCTAAGTGTCCTTGCAGCAATAATTTGGAAGTCAAATGGTATAGAGCCATAGAGATGTACAGCATGGAAACAGACCCTTCAGTCCAATCTGTCCATGCCGACCAGATATCCCAACCCAATCTAGTCCCACCTGCCAGCACCTGGCCCATATCCCTCCAAACCCTTCCTATTCATCTACTCATCCAAATGCCCCTTAAATGTTGTAATTGTATCAGCCTCCACCACATCCTCTGGCAGCTCATTCCATACACGTACAATCCTCTGCGTGAAAAAAGTTGCCCGTAGGTCTCTTTTATATCTTTCCCCTCTCACCCTAAACCTATGCCCTCTAGTTCTGGACTCTCCGATCCCAGGGAAAAGACTTTGCCTATTTATCCTATCCATGTCCCTCATAATTTTGTAAACCTCTATAAGGTCACCCCTCAGCCTCCAACGCTCCAGGGAAAACAGCCCCAGCCTGTTCAGCCTCTCCCTATAGCTCAAATCCTCATTATGCTTTATTGCAAAAATTTGATTACAGGAGCAAAAATGTTTGGCTTTTTATTTAGAACACAGATGAAACTGCTGCTGGAGTATTTTGTGCTGCTCTGATTCCTTTGCTAATAGAAAGATACTTACCATAGAGGGAGTACAGTGGAGATTCAACAGAGACTGTCCCATCAGGAGAGATTAAGAAAACTGGGCCTGTATGCTCTAGAGTTTGGAAGAATGAGAGGGAATGCCATAAAAAATAATAAAATTCTTAAAGGGATAGCAATCGCAGATGCAGGGAGAAATTTTCCCCTTGCTGTGAATGCAGCATCAGAGCCAGGTCTAACTCAATCTCAGAATAAAAGGCAGGTCATTTAGGATTAAGGTGAAAAGGAACATCTTCACATGGAGGGTGGTAAATTTTATAGCTCTCTACTCCAAAGTGATGTAGGAGCTCAGTCATTAAGTAGCTTCAAGAGAAAGACTAATAGATTTCTGGTTACTAACGACATCAAGCAATATGGGGATGTGGCATTGAGGTCGATGATCAGCCATGAACTAGATGTTGTCATTGTCGGCAATCACTTGTTAATGAGTGTAATTGTCCAGCTAGGAAATTCTGTATCACTGATCACATCCTTGCATGGCCGATGAGCCCAAGCTGAAAATGTGTTGCCGGAAAAGCGCAGCAGGTCAGGCAGCATCCAGGGAATAGGAGAATCGACGTTTCGGGCATAAGCCCTTCTTCAGGAATGAGGAAAGTTTCCTCATTCCTGAAGAAGGGCTTATGCCCGAAACGTCGATTCTCCTATTCCCTGGATGCTGCCTGACCTGCTGCACTTTTCCAGCAACACATTTTCAGCTCTGATCTCCAGCATCTGCAGACCTCACTTTCTCCTCCCGATGAGCCCAAGCCTATAGTTGCATCTCAGACCACACATTGGGCTGGTGTTTCCAGGAAGAAGAATTGGTCATTGGTCTCGAAATGGATGACATTCTTTTCTCAGGCTCTTTTTCTGTATTTCCTTTTGTCAACAGGTGTTCTTGAAGAATTGTGCCTGTTAGTACAGGAGGTTTCACCAAGTCAGTTTCTTCTGAGCAAGGATTTCCCAGGCATTGATTTATATGTTGCATTTCTTGAGATGAGTCTTCATAGAGCCTTTGAAACACTTCCATTGTCTTCCTATTGTTCAAGTGCCTTCCTTGAGCTGGGAATAGATTTGGCCATTGGAGCTCAGGCACCCTACACACGTGGCTAGCCCAGAGGAATTGGTTTGTTGATATTGGTACTATTGACTCCTTCAAGGACACTGATGTTAGTACACCTGTGCTCCCAGCTGATGTGGAGAATCCATCTCAAACAACGTATAATCTGGAATACTAAAGTAGGCTCAAAGAACTGAGTGCTCTCAATGTCTCATGTTCCCATATTTTCATGTTGGAACACTAACTACTACACAGAATGACAACCTGTCTTAAAACCTCACTAGTTTTCAGTACAGAGCCATTCACTTATTTTGCGTATATGTCATAATGGCGATTTCAGTACTTTCAAAGAGAAAGGGATAAAGGATGTGCAACTAGAATGGGTGACTATTACTTTTGTTTGCATAGAAAGCAAATAGAAATATGAAGTGACCATAACTGGCCAAATAGTCCTTTTCCAAGTTGTAAGTTCTAAGTTTCTATATTTATTTACATCTATACATAGACAACTGTGTTTCAATGAGTGAAGTAAAGCATTGGACAAGGTTCCGCATGGTAGACTAGTTAACAAGGTTAAACATATGGAATACAGAGAGAACTAGCCGTCTGAATACAGAGCTGGTTCAAAGGTTGGAGACAGTGGGTGGTGGTAGAGGGTTTCTTTTTAGATTGGAGGCCTGTGACCCCTGGTGTGCCAGAAGGATCCACTGCTTTTTGTTGTTTATATAAATGATTTGGATGTGAACATAGGAGGTGTGGTGAGTAAGTTTGTAGATCACACCAAATTTGGTGGTGTAGTGGATTGCAAAGAAGGTTACCTCTGAACAACGCAACCTTGAAGGCCTGAGGAGTGGCAGATGAAGTTTAATTTAGATAAATGTTTGATGCTGCATTTTGGAAAGGCAGATCAGAGCAGAACTTATACACTAAGTGGTAAGGTCCTTTTTAGATTCCCTACAGTGTGGAAACAGGCCCTTCGGCCCAACCAGTCCACACCGACCCTCCGAAGAGTAACCGACCCAGACCCATTTCACTCTAACCAATGCACCTAACGCTATGCGCATCGTAGCATGGCCAATTCACCAGACCTGCACACCTTTGGACTGTGGGAGGAAACTGGAGCACCTGGAGGAAACCCACGCAGACGCGGGGAGAATGTGCAAACTCCACACAGACAGTCACCCGAGGCCGGAATCGAACCTGGGACCCTGGTGCTGTGAGGCACCAGTGCTAACCACTGAGCCACCGTGCTACCCTTCCTGGGGAGTGTTGTTCCTACAGTATGGAAACAGGCCCTTTGGCCCAACAAGTCCACACCAACAAGAGTATCCCACCCAGACTCATTCCCCTATTACTCACATTTACCCCTGATTGATGCACCTAACCTACATATCCCTGAATGCCATGGGCAATTTAGCATGGCCAGTTCTCCTAACCTGCACGCCTTTGGATTGTGGAAGGAAACCCATGCAGAAACGGAGAGAATGTGCAAACTCCACACAGACAGTCGCCCAAGGGTGGAACCAAACCTGGGTCTCTGGCGCTGTGAGGCAACAGTGCTAACCATTGAGCCACAGTGCTGCCCACATGCATTAAATATAGGAGTTGGAAGGCCATTTTGCGGTTGCATAGGACATTGATTAGGCCACTTTTGAAATACTGCATTCAATTCTGGTGTCCCTCCTATAGGAAGGATGTTGTGAAATTTGAAAGGGTTCAGAAAAGATTGACAAGGATGTTGACAGGGTTGAAGGGAGAGGCTAAACAGGCAACTTTTTCATACAGAGGGTTGTGCGTGTAAAGAATGAGCTGCCAAAGGAAGTGGTGACAAGGCCAGGGCTATTTTTCCTGGAGCATCGGAAGCTGAGGGGTGGCGTTACAGAAGATAATAAAATCATAAAAAAGATGGATAGGATGAATAGCCAAGGTCATTTCCCCAAGATAGGGGAGTCCAAAACTAGAGGCTGGTACAATTACAACACTAATGGCATCTGGATGGGTATGTGAATAAGAAGGGTTTAGAGGGATATAGGTCAAATGCTGGCAAATGGGACTAGATTAATTTAGGAAATCTGGTCGGCATGGATGAGTTGGTCTGAAGGGTCTGTTTCCATGTTATACAGCTCTCTGACTCTATGACTGTAAGAGAGGGAATAGAATCAAAGAGCAGGATTATGGAATTTTGGCACAAGAGGGACTGTAAGTTCAGTCTACAATTATTTGCACTCAAGAAACTTTGCAGTTAAGACAGGACCTCCACAGGGGTGGAGGCACTTCAGGGCCAAATAACTGTGCCTTCAGATCTGTCGGGGGTACTGCTGTGCTCAGTTCCGGAGTAACTAGAAGGAAGTGAGGACTCCAGATGCTGGTGAGTCACAGTTGATAAAGCATGGCAATGGAAAAGGCACAGCAGTTCAGGCAGCATCTGAGGATCAAGAGAGTTGACAATTCGACAGAACCAATCTTCTGACCCAATCTTATAAAGGGGCAGCATACACCTCAACTGCATACATAACAACCCTCCCCCTTTATTTCAAGAGCCCCCAGTGAACAAGTACACAACAGTTGTAAATATTATTATATATATTTTAGCAGTAGTAGGCAACATAGTCAGACATATTTGCGAAAGCACAGAAAACATGGAATGACCACTCCACAACCACCTCGCTACGCACCACCACCACCTCTCCCCGCCCGACATCCCCGCCAACCAAACCTTATTGCAGTCTACACAGACATGATTAGTCTCTTAGGGATGACAGTTTCTAGCAGTTTGTCTCCTAAACTCCTGGTGTTATCTTCGGGCCTTTGAAAGCTCATTCCATTCAGCAGATGCTCCCTGACTGATTAGCTGCTATCGTCCTATAATGTGGCTGCTGTTTCCTCCCTGGGACAGAGACCTATGACAACACTGGTTCCATCTGGTCCAGCTCTGAATTTTGAGATCAATCTCAGTTGAGACGTATTCTCTGGTCTACGAGCCTTCATGATAGCCTCTATCTTCTTGGGCACCTTGTGCAATCATTTGCCATCAATTACACAGCCCAGGTATTCAATGGAGTCCCTAATAAACTCACATTTGGCCCTTTTCACTTGTAGGCTGCTGCAACCTTTTTTTAGGGTTTCCTTCTAGATTTCTAAAATGTACCTCTTCAGAGAAACCAGTGATCAAAATATCATCAAGGTAACAATGGACTCCTAGCAATCCACCTAAAATTTGATCCAAGGCCCTCAGGATCAGAGCCAGCACTGAAGTGATGGCAAAAGGGAGTTGTTTGAAGCAGAAAAATCCCGTGTGATTATCTTAAGCGGCGACTGAACCTCCTTCCTGACCCCATCTACAAGTAGGCTTGCGACAGATCCATTTTTATCTTTCCCCCATTTTCTTTCTCAATACCAGCCCACTTAGTAGGTATTCTATGATTGGAAGTTGATATTGATCCACACTCAGGACAGGATTGACTGTCATCTTAAAGTCATCACAAGTGTTATCTGTTTTTAAGACCAGAAAGATGGAATGGTCCATTCACTGGTGGTTACTAGTCACAGCGCTCCTAGATTCTCCAGCAATTCCAGTTCCGCTTCTACTTTAGGCAGGATGGTGAATGGTATGGGATGTGCCTTCAGATTCCTTGGAAAAGCTTCCAGCTTCAGCTGTATTTTAACTTGCACTCCTTCCATTTCACCCTGGGATCCCTTGAAGACATCTTTATACTTGTCCAGGATCTCCTGCAAACACGTTTGAGTCTGCCAGTCTATTAACAACACTCTAAATCAACTTTATGTTTTGCAGTCAGGAGCAATCAAACAATGCAGTGCATTTGCCTTTTACTACATAAAGTAGCAGTTCTGTCCTTTGGTCCCTGAAATTGTACTTTCATCAGTTCATAGCCCTTCAGTGGCATCACTTGTTCTGTGTTTGTCCATAGTGTAACCTTGACAGGCTTTGATGATAGTGCTCATAACTACTGATTCAGGAATCAGGGACACCACAGCACCCATATTCACTTTCATCTGTACTATCTGCCCTCTAAATTTGAAAGAATCCAGAAACAATCAGTTTCTCTTTGATTGACATAATGTTTATTCCAAACCCTGCTGGCTCTGGTCCTTCCGCTTCTTACGCAAACTCACTGTCTACCCTTTGGCTGGTGGAAATTACCTATGCCTCATACTCAGGACTGTTTCTTTTTGACTCTCCTTCTCTTGTTTAGGTGTAACCGGCAATTTCAGGTAATATGACCCACTCGCTTACATTTTCAGCACCTGGCTCCTTGTAGCCAAATTTGCCAGATCGGCAGCATTCTGTGGTTGGTACCAAATTCTGCTGAGTTTTCGCTTACCTTATACACCTCGGCACTGACATCCAACTGTGTTGTTTAACTGGCTGCCAACTCTATCAAGATGGCAATTTCAAAAGCTGCCTTGAAATCCAGGTCTCTCTTTGCTTGTAGTTTCCATTGAATGACTTCATGTCGGAGGTCATAATCCATCCAGTCCCGCAAGACATTCTGGAGGAAACGTCCAAATTCACAATGTTCCGCTAACCTCTTTAAGGCCAGCATGAATTGGGTGATGGGGGTTGAGAGTGTGGTGCTGGAAAAGCACAGCAAGTCAGGCAGCATCCGAGGAGCAGGAAAATCTACGTTTCAAGCAAAAGCCCTTCATCAGGATGCCCTCTTTTGCCAAAAATATCAATTTTCCTGCTCCTCGGATGCTACCTGACCTACTGTGCTTTTCCAGCACCACACACTCGAGTGTAATCTCCAGCATCTGCAGTCCTCACTTTTGCCATGAAATGGGTGATGGACTCTCCTTCATGTTGAATCCATTTATAACAATAGAATCTTCCAAGATAATCAATGACTTTGGTGCAAAATGACTTTCCAACACTTCACATTGTTCTTTATAGATCTTTTGCATTGGTTTCTCTTGTTGCGCCAGATTCCTTAGAATCACAAAGGCCATGAGTGATACTCAAGAAAACCAGTACTATCAGCCACTTCAAGTATGCATTAAAATGTTCAGTGTACAAAATCCAACCAACTGTCTCTTCGTTAAACAGTCCTATCACTCCATATTGGCCTGCCATTTGTTTTTGTAGCCATTTGAGTCTAGGTAACCGGTAGCTGCTTTCAGCCCGAGTCCCCTCAGTGAATACTCTCTGCGATGATTTCAGTAAGTTCCCAGCTAAGTAATCCCCTTTACAGCCATCAGCTGCAGCCTGAGTCTCCTCATGACCACTGCCCTCTGCTAGCTCTCCAGTGAGTACGCTTCTTCACGGCGTCGAATGCAGCCTGAGTCCCCTCGCAATTGCTTCCCTCAACTTTTTGGTCTGTCTCCCAGCAAGTTGACCTTGCTATTTCTCGAATCCCACAGTTTTCAAAGTCCAGGCTATATTCGATTTCTTCCTTCCTTCCAAAAACGGTGGTTGTATACAGTTGACGGGCCATGACTCAAGCTCATTGCCAGTTATTATGTTTGGGTCTAATTATAAGCTATAAAAAGACCATGAAGTAGGCCCATAGAAATTTGAACTAGGACATTTATTATATGTTTTTACAGCTAAATGATCAGATATAGACTGAACTTAAGCTCAGCCCTGAGGGTCATCTAGGCAAAAGTGAGGACTGCAGATGCTGGAAACCAGAGTTTAGATCAGAGTAGTGCTGGAAAAGCACAGCAGGTCAGGCAGCATCCGAGGAGCAGGAAATTCAATGTTTCAGGCAAAAGCCCTTCATCAGGAATGGAGGCCCTGTTACTGAACGTCAGTGGTGAAAGAAGTGAATTTTTATGATTGTGGTGCCAATCAAAGTGCACTGCTTTGTCCTGGAAGATGTCAAATTTCTTGAGTGCTGTAGAAGCCACACTCATTCTGGCAAGTGGGGAGTAATCAATCACATTCCTGACTTGTGCCTTGTAGATGGTGGAGAGGCTCTGGGGAACCAGGAGGTGAGTTACTCGCCACAGTATTTCTAGTCTCTGATCTGCTCTTGAATCCACAGTTTTTATGTATCAAGCGGTCAGATAAGTGACTTGGAATGTGTTTCTAAGGTTGAGGGTTGTTAAAGTACACAAGATCCCCCAATTTGTTTTAGATGACGGTTGAAAGATAGTACAGATCACATTTCAGTACTTACTAAGAATTAGTATATTCTATGGATAAGTGGATTTCAGCTACAGATAAACAATTATGAATCACTGTTATATAATTTTTATAAATGACCTGGATGAGGGCTTAGAAGGGTGGGTTAGTAAATTTGCGGGCGACACTAAGGTCGGTGACGAAGGATGTAGTAGTTTGCAGAGAGACATAGATAAGCTGCAGAGCTGGGCTGAGAGGTGGCAAATGGAGTTTAATGTGGACAAGAGTGAGGTGATACACTTTGGACGAAGTAATCAGAATGCAAAGTACTGGGCTAATGGTAAGATTCTTGGAAGTGTAGATGAGCAGAGAGATCTCAGTGTCCATGTACACAGATCCCTGAAGGTTGCCACCCAGATTGACAGGGTTGTTAAGAAGGCATACAGTGTTTTGGCCTTTAATAATAGAGGGATTGAGTTCCGGAACCAGGAGGTTATGCTGCAACTGTACAAAGCTCTGGTACAGCCGCACTTGGAGTATTGTGTACAGTTCTGGTCACCGCATTATAAGAAGGATGTGGAAGCTTTGGAAAGGGTGCAGAGGAGATTTACTAGGATGTTGCCGGGTATGGAGGGAATGTCTTACGAGGAAAGGCTGAGGGCCTTGAGGCTGTTCTCATTAGAGAGAAGAAGGTTGAGAGGTGACTTAATAGAGACATACAGGATATTCAGAGGGTTAGATAGGGTGGACAGGGAGAGCCTTTTTCCAAGTATGGGGATGGCAAACACGAGGGGACACAACTTTAAAGTGAGGGGAGATAGGTATAAGACAGATGTCAGAGGT
>NC_057711.1:4661616-4671483 GCF_004010195.1 Chiloscyllium plagiosum | reverse complement strand
AAGGGAAAAAAACCTACCCGGCTGCCCCTCTGGTCTTCGTCACTTCCCCCTGCTGCTCCCGCTCTTTCTGTAAAGAGAGAAAAAAACACCGCTGCCCGCTACCGGTAAGTAATTTTAAAACAAACTGTCTTACCTTAGCTGCTGCTCGCACTCAAAGGAAATTTAAATGTCATGGATAGAAGGAAAGACTGGGAGGATAGTCCAATGGTCCCTGTCCATAGCATTCCCTAAGATAATCCTTTTGGCTTGTCAGCACCTTTTGTTCCTGGAACAGTCTTCTCCAGGTACTTTCACATTCTTGCAGGAGATTTGAGATGAGTGGTTCACACTTATAAAGTCTCTGACATATTGGTTAAAAGCCGCAGGTTAGAGCAACTGAAGAGAGGTTTCATCGAATCCCTACAGTATGGAATCAGGCCATTTGGCACGTTGAGCCCATACAGGCCTTCTGAAGAGCATTCCACCTAAACCCACCCTACGATACCCTATAATCCTAATTTCCCATGGCAAAACCACCTAGCCTGCACATCCCTGGACATCATGGGCAATTTAGTATGACCATTCCACCTAACCTGCGCATCTTTGGATTGTGGGAGAAAACCGGAGCAAGCCCATGCAGACATGGGGAGAATGTGCAAACTCCACACAGACAGTTGCCCGAGGCTAGAATTGAAAATGGGTCCCTGGCACCATGAGGCTTCAGTGCTAACCACTGAGCCACTATGCCCGTCAGGGTTTCTTCAGGTTTGAGATGCTTTTTAAAGCAGAGTAAAGGGCAGCTCTTTCCTTTTCGGTGGCCTATAGCTTCTGACCAAACATTCATGTGCACAAGCTATTCAGCTGTCTGGAAGCCAATTACATATCTGTTGGTAAGTACTTCTGGTCACCATTCCACAAACCAATCCACTACTTGTTGCCAGCCAAATTTCCATTTAAAAAATCTCTTTGCTCCACGTTGTCTGCAGTGAGTAATCTTGGGATGGCATAGTGGCTCAGTAGTTAGCACTGCTACTTCACTGCGCTAGGGACCTGGACTCAATTGGGCAACTGTCTGTGTGGAGATTACACAATCTCCCTGTATCTGCGTGGGTTTCCTCCCAAAGTCCAAAGATATGCAGGCTATGTACATTGACCATGCTAAATTGTTCATACTGTCCAGGGATGCACAGGATGGGCGAGTTAACCATGGGATTTGCAGCATTACAGGGATAGGATGGGTCTGGGTAGGATGCTGTTTGGAAGGTCAGTGTGGATCTGATGGGCCAAATGGCCTCCTTCCATACTGTAGGGATTCTATGATTGAACAAAAAGCAGTATAAAACAGCGCTTAACACCAAATGTCAGATACTTTGCTTTTAAAATGTTCAATAATCATATGCACAATCCTTAGATTTTAAAACATGCCTTTTCTCATTTCAGTCCACAATCCAAAGTACATAAAAATAAAAGCCACATTCTTTACTGATTCGCAGGAAGAGGGAGCACTGAAAGCAAGGGCAGTGTCTGGCTTCCAGCAGACATGCCCTTGCCCTATGTCAAGTCTTCCATTCAGGCACCAGTTGTCCTGATCGAGGGATGCCCTTCCTCTGTGCTGACAAGTGAAGGAGTGAACCAGGGTATCC
This sequence comes from Chiloscyllium plagiosum, assembly GCF_004010195.1. NCBI lineage: Eukaryota > Metazoa > Chordata > Chondrichthyes > Orectolobiformes > Hemiscylliidae > Chiloscyllium > Chiloscyllium plagiosum. The sequence continues at coordinate 4,669,861 of NC_057711.1, read as the reverse complement.
TGAAGGAAACAATATCTGCAGAATGCTGACAAGGGAGTAGAGGGAAATAAAAACAGAATTTGATGGAGAAATTCAGCAGGTCTGGCAGCATCTGTGGAGAGAAAACTGAGTTGACATTCCAGTCCAATAACCCTTCAGAATGCTTTGTGAGAATGTATAACCATGGGAACTGTGGGAGTCGGTGGGTTTGTAATGGAAGAGAATATATGACTGGTGATGACACCCTGCTGGAGGTGTTGGAAATGGTGGATAATGATACTTTGCATGCAGAGGCTGGTGGGGTGAAAAGAGAAGAGTTGGGGTTCCTATCACGGTTGTGGCAGGGAGGGAGTGAGAGTAGAAGTGTGAGAAATGGGTTTGACACAACTGATGGTCTGTCAACCACGGTCACAGGGAACCCTCGATTGAGGAAAAAGGTGAAGGTGTCTGATGCCCCCATGTGAAAGGTGGCATCATCAGAACAAATGCAACAGAGACAGAGAAATTGGAAGAATGGAATGGAGTTCTTACAAGAAGCAGGGTGTGAGCAGGTATAGTTGAGGTAACTGTGGGAATCGATGGATTTGTATTGCATATCGGTGACCAACCTACCCCTGAAGGAGAGGAAGTGAGGAGTCAAAGATGGATCAGGTGAAGTTCAGAGCCCAAGATGGAAGTTGGTAGCAAAATTGATAACTTTTTTCAATCCCACATGAGAGATAAGTCTTGTTGATCTCCTTTCTTTCTCAGGCCACAGATGGCCCAATTCATCTGTGTATTTCACAACATAAATTCCCAAATATGTGAAGAACCAGAATGTAAAGATAAAATTACCATCATCTGAGCAGACTATCAGGCTCCTCTTTTATTGGAGATGACTGGTGGTAATTTAATCTGAGAGTTCCTATGCCTAAGGTGAGGGATGAGGTTGAGAAGGTGGGACCTTTACAGTAGCCTCAGCTGGTGCTGGAATTGAACTTCATTGCAAATAATCCGTCCAGACAACTGAGCTTACCAGCACCCTTACCGTGTATCAGGTCAGTATGAGAAGGAACAATTGTGTTACAATGAGCAGTAACAAATATTGCTAGCTGCAATGTTGCAAAATTTAACTCGAATCTGAGGCAGCTGCAACTTCAGAGCTGATTGATCCTATGCATCAACCAAGGCAATGAGATAGCAACATCATATCTATATGCTGCCTCCAACAGAATCTATTTTGGCAGGTTGTGAAATGTGATCCCTATGCTCAAAGAATGATGGAGATCATTACAATATGTTTGCAGGAGCAGAAAAATCATATTGAGAAGCTGTTATTAGAGATGAAAAAAATGGAACAGGAGCATAAGATGGGGTGTATCAAAATTCAACAAGACCTGAGCCGAAAATGTGAGTATTTGGTGTACTGTTACCAAGAGACAGAAAGGTCAAGATTTGCAACTTCAACAACCTCAAGCATTCCTATAATTGATTTTAATGGGCAAATGAATCAAATGACTAACATCAATGATTCTTGTTTTTCTGCCTTACCTGTGCATCTCATTGCTAAGTACATTTAAACTTGCAGTGGTACTTTAAAGGGGACAGCTACCGACTCAATTGTTGCAGACAGTCACAAGCAAAGCAACATTGCTTAGCATATTGGTAAACATTGGTAAACCATTTTAACAAAGTAGGGATAAATACCTTAATGGCATAAACATTAAAGAAACATTAATAAACACTACAAATATTTTTAAAAATAAGTTTAAGACACTTTATGTTTAAAGACAATCAGTGTTGACCAGTTCTTTTGAGTATTTACCTATGGAGAAATTTGGTCACGCAGAACTAAGTTGATGGCAAAAGAGATGCTGTTGAAGATTATTGTGCACTCATCAGGACAGAGGCAAGAATATCTAATTTTAAAGGGGAAACTATTTAAATTAAACTACACACAAACCAGCTTGGTGATGGTTGGTAAGTGGATTCTGATTGGCCAAGATGTTGTAATTGAGAATGCAGGGAAGTATCACCCAAGACACTTACGTAACCTCAAAAATGACAACCAAAAGGAATTTCTCCACCCTTTTCAATGAAACTAAAGCTTGAGTTGCTCTGTTCACAGATACTAGACCAATCAGAGCCCACTTTTCTTCAGTTTCTCTGACTTTTCTTTACTTCCTACAACTCTGAGTGAAGAAATTGTCGCTCAAATGAATCCTAAGAGGCCTACCTTTTTTAAAACACAAGGTTGCTATATTTGACATTTGTCCAGAATAATGACAATTGTAACTGGGGTGAGGTTTGTTACTGTCAACAGAAATACTCCCCAGTGAACACAGCCCTATCTGAAACAAGAACAGAAATTGCTGAAGAAATTCAACAAGTCTGGCAAAATCCGTGGAGAGAAAGTAGAGTTAACATTTCAGGTCCAGTGACTCTTCTTTAGAACTGATTGTAGCTTGGAAAAGATTGGTATATATTCCTGAAGATGGGGTGTACGTTGGAGGAGGAATGACACGTGGAGATGAAGCCCAGAGAGAAAGAATAGCAGTTGGACAGGCAAAGGAATGGGTAAAGATTATCCTGGGGAATCAGTAGCTGCTAATGGGGACCATTAGTAACTGACAGTGGGTTGATTGTGGCAAGAGCCGAAAATGTGTTGCTGGAAAAGCGCAGCAGGTCAGGCAGCATCCAGGGAACAGGAGAATCGACGTTTCGGGCATAAGCCCTTCTTCAGGAATGATTGTGGCAAGAGCCATTGTGATGACAAAGCCTGGTATGTGGGAAATGTTTAAGGAATTGGGGTAAGGTGCTCAGGCCCTAAAATTATTGAACTCGATATTGAGTCCCGAAAGCTGCAGAGTCCCTGAGCAGAAAATGATCTACTATTCTTCCAGCTTGCACTGAGCTTCACTGGAACACTGCATCAAGCCTGAGACAGAGATGTTGGCCAGGGAGCATGGTGATGTATTGCAGTGGCAGGCAACAAGAAGCTCAAAGTCATTTTGATGAACAGAATGTCCATGGTAAAGAAGAGGACCCACGAACTGGAAATTCTGAAAATGACATAAAGCTTCAGAAGAATCTTAAATGTCAATGGGTAGAGGCCAGATAAAGGGAGAAAAAAATCAAACCAAGGTAGGAAGAGATGCGTTCTGTGGGGCAGAAGCAGGCAGAAACAATGGGTCTGCCCGTGCCTTCCTTTTTTGGATTTTGTAAAGGAGATAGAAGTGGGCTGTGTAGGGTTAGGGGACTGTGAGCTTGCAGGCAGCTGGGGGAAGATCACCAGCTGAAATGATATTAGTGACCATTGTGGACATAATCACCTGGTGGTTGAATGGTGGGGTCGTGATCTTATGTGAGAATAGGAAGAGGCGTCTGAGAGCTGGCACTTTGTTTCTGCACTGTAGAGGCCAGTACACCAAGGACCTACGTACTGCCCCATCTGCGATGAAATTAAAAGAAAAATCCAAATCTTGAATTTCACTTCTGCACAGGAGGATGTGAGTAGGGAGGACATGGACAGGATTTCACGGTCACAGGAGTGTGCTGGCAGACAGCAAGCTGGTTTGAAGTGTGTCTACTTCAATGCCAGGTGTATCCAGAATAAGGTAGGTGAGCTTGCAGCATTGATGGACCTTGTGGAGATTGGAGAGGTACTAAACAAATATTCTCATCTGTTTTCACTCAGGAAAAGGAGAATATTGCATAGGAAAACACTGAGATATGGGCTATTAGACTAGAAAGGATTGAGGTTAGGAAGGAGGAGGTGTTATCAATTCTAGAAGGTGGGAAAGTTGGTGAGATACTGGGCCAGATGGGATTTATCCAAGGATTCTCTGGGAAGCTAGGGAGGAGATGATGGAGCCTTTGGCCTTGATCTTTGAGTCATCATTGTCTACAAGTTTAGTAACTGAGGACTGGAGGATTGCAAATATTGTGCCCTTGTTCAAGAAAGGCAGGAGAGATGACCTAGATAATTATAGACCAGTGAGCCTTACACCTATTGTAGGAAAGTTTTTGGGATGATTATAAGAGATAGGATTTATAATCATCTAGCAAACAACAATTTGATTGGAAATAGTCAACATGGTTTCGCCAAGGGCAGGTTATGTCTCACAAACCTTATTGAGTTTTTTGAGAAGGTGACCAAGCATGTAGATGAGGATAGGGCAGTTGACATAGTGTACATGGTTTTCAGCAAAGCCTTTGATAAGGTTCCACGTGGTAGACTTTTGGAGAAAATGTGGAGGCATGGATTTGAGGGCAATTTAGCAGTTTAGATTAGAAACTGGCTTTCTGTAAGAAGACAGTGAGTGGTGGTTGATGGAAAATATTCAGCCTGGAGCCTGGTTACTAGTGCTGTGCTACAAGGATCTGTTTTGGGAACACTGCTGTTTTGTCATTTTTATAAATGACTTGGATGCAGGCATAAGTAGATGGTTTAGTAAGTTTGCAGATGACACTAAAGTCAATGGACTGGTGGACAGTGTGGAAGAATGTTACAGGTTGCAGGGGGACTTGGATAAACTGCAGAATTGAGCTGACAGATGGCAAATGGATTAGATTAGATTAGATTAGATTAGATTGGATTAGATTAGATTAGATTACTTACAGTGTGGAAACAGGCCCTTCGGCCCAACAAGTCCACACCGCCCCGCCGAAGCGCAACCCACCCATACCCCTACATTTACCCCTTATCTAACACTACGGGCAATTTAGCATGGCCAATTCACCTGACTTGCACATCTTTGGACTGTTGGAGTTCAATGCATCTTTGGAGTTCAATGCAGATAAATATAAGGTGATTCACTTTGGGAAGAATAACAGGAAGGCAGGACACTGGGTCAATGGAAAGATTCTTGGTAGTGTGGATGTGCAGAGAGATCTTGGAGACCATAGATCCCTGAAAGTTGCCACCCAGGTTGATAGTGCTGTTAAGAAGGCATACGGTGTGTTAGGTTTTATTGGTAGAGGGATTGAGTACCGGAGATGTGATGTCATGCTGCAAATGTACAAAATGCTAGTGCGGCCTCACTTGGAATATTATGTACAGTTCTGGTCCCCATATTTCGGGAAGGATGTAGAAACATGGGAAAAGGTGCAGAGGAGATTTATCAGGATGTTGCCTGGTCTGGAGGGAAGGTCTTATGAGGAAAGGCTGAGGGACTTGGGTCTGTTCTCATTGGAGAGAAGGCTAAGGGGGGATTTGATAGAGACATACAAGATGATCAGAGGATTAGATAGGGTAGACAGTGAGCGTCTTTTTCCTAGGATGATAATGTTGGCTTATACGAGGGGGCATAGCTACAAATTGAGGGGTGATAGATGTAAGATAGATGTCAGAGGCAGGTTCTTTGCTCAGAGAGTGGTAAGAGTATGGAATGCCCTACCTGCCAATGTAGTTAATTCAACCACATCAGGGGCATTTAAACAGTCCTTGAATAAGCATATGGATGATGATGGGATAGTGTAGGAGGATGGGCTTAAATTAGTTCACAGGTCGGTGGAACATCAAGGGCCGAAGGGACTGTTCTGCTTTGTATGGTTCTGTGTTTTATATTCTAACTTGCTGGTGTGTCATCAAATGGGAGAATTGAGGAGATTCCTGCCCACATGTGTATGGTATGGCCTGTCCCCAATCTGAATTCATTGGCATGCAGTAAGTTGAGATGAGATCCTAAATTCAGTGCTAAACTGTGAACACCTGAGCCAGCGATACTAAGATCATATTGCTGCTGTCTGTGCCATTTAGCACAAACACAAAGCCAGGATGTTTGTCATAGTTTTTCAGGCCTTTGTTGAAGTGTTCCTGATACAATAAGTCAAGCACCAAGCAATAGACAGGTCTAAGTGATGCCACAATCAACAAATCCAATCCTAGCTTCTGCTACATCTATTGTAAATGATGATGGACAATTAAACAACTCACTGGAGACACGATCCACAAATATTCCCATCCTCAATGATAAAGTGAGAAAGTGAGAACTGTAAATGCTAGAGCTCAAAGTCAAGAGTGTGGCACAGCAGGTCAGGCAGCATCCGAGAAGCAGGAGAATTGACATAAGCCCTTTATCAGGAATGAGGGTTGTGGGCCGGAGGTTGAGAGATAAATGGAAGGGGGTGTGGCTGGCAGGAAGGTAGCTAAGAATGCAATGGGTAGGTGAAGTTGGAGGAGAAGGTGGTAGGTCGGAGAGAAGGGTGGAGTGGATAAATGGGAAAGACGATGGACAGGTCAAGAGGGTGGTGCCAAGTTGGAGGCATGAGATTGGGATAAGGTGGGGGGTGCGGGAAATGAGGAAACTGGTGAAATCCACATTAATCCCATTTGGTTGCAGAGTTCCAACACGGAAGATGAGGCGTTCTTCCTCCAGGCATCGGGTGGTGCGGGTTTGGCAATGGAGGAGGCCCACAACCTGCATGTCCTCGGTGGCATGGGAGGGACAGTTGAAGTGTTCAGCCATAGGGCAGTGGGGTTGCTTGGTGTGTGTGTCCCATAGATATTCTCTACGCTTCGCAAGGTGACATCCTATCTCCCCAATGTAGAGGAGACCACATCAGGGTGCCGGAAATGGGGTGAGGGTTGGCGGGGGTATGGGTGAGAAGGAAATATATCTCAAGTGGTTTGTAAATAGACCCCACCACTAGGGATATACTACCCTTCCCACCCATATCAAAGTTCCGGAGAGACCATTCCCTGCGGGACTCCCTTGTCAGATCCATGCCCCCCCACCAGCCCTCACCCAACTCCTGGCACCTTCCCCTGCCACTGCAAGGGAAGTGCAAAACCTGCACCCACACCTACCACCCTTACCTCCATCCAAGGCCCCAAAGGATCCTTTCACATCTGACAGAAATTTACCTCTACCTCCACAAATATCATCTACTGTATCCATTGCACCCAATGACGTCTCCTGTATATTGGGAGACAGGGCACCTCTTTGCAGATTGTTTCAGAGAACATCTCTGGGACATCTGCACCAACCAACCCCACTGCCCCGTGGCTGAACAGTTCAACTCCCCCTTCCACTCCCCCATGCAGGTCCTGGGCCTCCTCCATTGCAAAACCCTAACCATCCAATGCTTGGATGAAGAATGCATCATCTTCTGCTTTGGGACCCTGCAACTACACAGTGTCAACATGGATTTCAACCATTTCCTCATTTCCCCTCCCCTCACCATATCCCAGTCCCAAGCCTCCAACTCAGCACCGCCCCCCTGCCTTGTCCATCGTCTTTCCCATCTATCTGTTCCACCCTCCTCTCTGACCTATCACCTTCTCCCCCACCTTCATCTACTTGTTGCATTCTCAGCTACCTTCCTCAGCCCCACCTCCCTCCCATTTATCCCGTAACCCATGGCCCACAAGCCCCATTCTCCTGTTCCTCAGATGAGCCTGACCTGCTGTGCTTTTCCAGCACCACACTCTCAATTGAACAATAAGCAGCTCACTACAGCAGTGTGAAAGATATGGTTGAAGTTTTTGTCAGAAGTACTGAGCAGATGCTAAATCTTAGCTTCTAGAGATCCCCAGCATCACTATTGCCAGTATTCAGCCAATTCTTTTCACTCCACATGATATTCTGAAACACTTGAAGGTACTGGATACAGCAAAGGCTATTGACCCTAATAATATTCCCGTAATTGTACCAAAGTGTTGTGCTCCAGAATATGCCTTTCCCAGAGCCAATTTACTATTCCAATACAGCGACAACGATGGCATCCAGCAATGTGGAAAGTTGTCTAGCTATCTTCTGTATTTAAAATGCAGGATACATTCCATCCATCCAATTACTGCCCTTTACATCTACTCTCAATCATTGGTCAAAAGATCGAAGGTGTCATCAACAGTAGTATCAAGCACTTAGCAATGACCAAATAAAAGTAAATTACTGCGGATACTGGAATCTGAAACCAAAAGAGAAAATGCTGGAAAATCTCAGCAGGTCTGGCAGCATCTGTAAGGAGAGAAAAGAGTCTTAGTGGGCGGCACGGTGGCACAGTGGGCGGCACGGTGGCACAGTGGTTAGCACTGCTGCCTCACAGCGCCAGAGACCCGGGTTCAATTCCCGCCTCAGGCGACTGACTGTGTGGAGTTTGCATGTTCTCCCCGTGTCTGCGTGGGTTTCCTCCGGGTGCTCCGGTTTCCTCCCACAGTCCAAAGATGTGCAGGGTCAGGTGAATTGGCCATGCTAAATTGCCCGTAGTGTTAGGTAAGGGGTAAATGTAGGGGTATGGGTGGGTTTCGCTTCGGCGGGTCGGTGTGGACTTGTTGGGCCGA
>NC_057711.1:4641236-4661428 GCF_004010195.1 Chiloscyllium plagiosum | reverse complement strand
AACCGGAGCACCCGGAGGAAACCCACGCAGACACGGGGAGAACGTGCAAACTCCACACAGTCAGTCGCCTGAGGCGGGAACTGAACCCAGGTCTCTGGCGCTGTGAGGCAGCAGTGCTAACCACTGTGCCACCGTGCCACCTTAATGATGAGAGTGGGGAGCGAGAGAAAGAGAGACAATCAAGAAAGAAGAGGTGAAACAGTGAAAAAAATATAAAAAAAGATAAATAAAATAAATGAAATAAAATTATGGAGCTGAATGAAAACAGAAGGGTTGAGATGGGATAATCATCTGAAGTTGAATTCAATGTTGAGACTGGCAGGCTGTAACGTGCCTAGTCAGGAGATGAGATGCTGTTCCTCCACTTTGATTTGAGCTTCACTGGAACATTGCAGCAGGCCAAGGACAGACATGTGGGCATGGGAGCAGGATTTTGTGTTGAAGTGGCAAGCCACGGGAAGGTCTGGGACCTGATTGCGTACAGACCGAAGGTACGCAGCAAAGCAATCACCCAGTCGGCGTTTTGTCTCTCCGATATGGAGGAGACCATATTGGGAACAACGAATGCAATGGACCAAATTGAAAGAGGTACAAGTGAAACGCTGCTTAATCTGAAAGGAGTGTTTAGGGCCTTGGATGGTGAGCATGGAAGAGGTAAAGGGGCAGGTGTTGCACCTTCTGCGATTGCATGAGAAGGTGCCGTGTGTGATGGGAGAGGTGTTAGGTGTGATGGGAAGGTGCCGTGTGTGATGGGAGAGGTGTTAGGTGTGATGGAGGAGTGGACTAGGTTGTCCCGGAGGGAGGGAACGATCTCTGCGGAATGCAGACAGGGGGAGGGAAGGGAAGATGTGTTTAGTGGTGTCGTGTTGGAGTTGGCAAAAATAGCGGAGGATTATTCTTTGCATATGAACTGAAAATGTGTTGCTGGAAAAGCGCAGCAGGTCAGGCAGCATCCAGGGAACAGGAGAATCGACGTTTCGGGCATAAGCCCTTCTTCTGAAGAAGAAGGGCTTATGCCCGAAATGTCGATTCTCCTGTTCCCTGGATGCTGCCTGACCTGCTGCGCTTTTCCAGCAACACATTTTCAGCTCTGATCTCCAGCATCTGCAGACCTCACTTTCTCCTCTTTGCATATGAAGGCTGGTAGGGTGAAAGGTGAGAACAAGAGGGACCCTATCCTTGTTCTGGGAGGGAGGGGGTGAGGGTTGTGGCGCGGGAGATGGACTGCACGCTGTCGAGAGCCCTGTCAACAACTGTAGGTGGGAAGCCACGGTTGGAGAACTGTCATTATCACCTCTTTATTGCTACCTTTGCTTCTGGAGCCATGACTCACCTTCTCTTAGCCTAATATAAATACCTCCCTATTTATCCCTTTTTTTAGCTTTGACAAACGGTCAGTTAGACTCGAAGCGTCAGCTCTTTTCTCTCCTTACAGATGCAGCCAGACCTGCTGAGATTTTCCAGCATTTCCTCTTTTGGACTTAGCAATGACCTGTTGACTGATTCTTAAAGTGTGTAAGAGAGGATGCAGAAAGGATGTTTCCCCCCCATGGGACAGCAGGGTGCAGTCCTGGATCCTAGGTACACAGTCTCAGAGTAAGGGTCAAGCCATTTTGGATTGTGATAAGGACGAATTTCTTCACTCAACGTCTTTGGATTTCTCCACCCCAAATGGCTGTGGAAACTGACTAGAAACATTGAGTTTGTTCAAAATATAAATCAGTGGATTTCTAGATATTAAAGACATTTAGGAATATGGTGATAATGTGGGAAAATAACATTGAAGGAGATTAGCCATGCTCTAGTTAAATAGTGAAAAGGATCAATGGACAAATGACCTATTCCTGCTCCTATATCCTTTATTTCTATGTTCCTCACTATAGACAAGGAACATGACATTGAGATAGATGATCAACTATGGTTCAGAATGGCTCAGCAGACTTGAGAGACCAATGTATTTCCAGTGAAATGTTATTTCTTTATATTCTCACAAAAGAGATTATGAAACTCGATTGGCAACTTTTCTTGAGGTCAGTGCTGATTATAGTGACTTCACCACTGACTGAAAATTATTGATAATTAAAATTGAAATGACTTTTGACTCCACTGTAGTTCAAAGTTGATTCCATATTAGTATTACAATTCTGAGTGCAATTGATTCTTAATACAGTGGAGCATTTAAGCAACAGTTTACAAGGAACAGTTGAAAAATACATTTTTCCATTGATCCTGGGGTGAAATATCTTGACTCCCCCCACCCTTCATACTATTTACTCACCTATGTTTCCACGCTTGTCAAATCTCCTTTTGATCCTTTCTGCACTTAAAATGATGCAAAATCTGTAGAATATGTAACAAAATCACTGCAGAGAAATCCATTTGATCACAGCCTCAGTGTGTTCTGCATCCAGACGTAGACTTTGGGCTCCCCTTATTTGTCTTTTTTCTCAACACCTTTTGTTTTTCATTGTTGTAGTTAATGAAACAAAAATAAAGAACAATCTAAATCTATAAATATTATTGGTTAGTTGCAGTTTATTAAATTTTATATTATCTTTTCTAACTCTATTTTTGCCAATATTTGCCAGTTGAAATAAAGGAGGCAGAACTCAAGGAAATTATTGACAAAAAGGAAAGTGAGATTCAACTCCTAAATAAGCAGTTATGCTCTCAGGAGAGGGAGAAACAAAACGAGATAATCAAACTGCAGATGGAGGTAAGGACAGATATTGTGTAAAAAAGCAACTTCCTTGAGAGAGTTAAACCAACCTTTCAGGAAGAGGGTCAAAGGCATCATGGGGCTCAGGCTTTCCCAATAGTTTAAAAGATGACTGCTCACATGGAGAAGCACTAGTATTCTGAAGCTACCATGCTCAGTGATGGACAGTCTTTCCAAATATGTTTGTGAAGGAGAAAATGGTGCTGCATTTATCCAGTTAATACGTGGAGTCCTAGTGGACAGACTGGACCAGGGAGTGTTATCATCTTCCCAGAAGACCAGCTGAGGACCACAACCTGACATCCTGTGACCAGTGGTGTGCCACAAGGATCGATGCTGGGTCCATTGCTTTTTATCATTTATATAAATGATTTGGATATAAATAAGAGGTGTAGTTAGTAAGTTTGCAGATGACACCAAAATTGGAGATGTAGTGGATAGTGAAGAAGGTTACCTCAGAGTGTAATGGGATCTTGATCAGATGGGCCGAGGACTGGAAGATAGAGTTTAATTTACATAAATGTGAGGTACTGCATTTTCGAAAGGCAAATCAGGGCAGGTCTTTTACACTTAATAGGAGTGTTACTGAACAAAGATACCTTGGAGTATCATTTATATAAATGATTTGGATATAAATAAGAGGTGTAGTTAGTAAGTTTGCAGATGACACCAAAATTGGAGATGTGGTGGATAGTGAAGAAGGTTACCTCAGAGTGTAATGGGATCTTGATCAGATGGGCCGAGGAGTGGAAGATAGAGTTTAATTTACATAAATGTGAGGTACTGCATTTTCGAAAGGCAAATCAAGGCAGGTCTTTTACACTTAATAGGAGTGTTACTGAACAAAGATACCTTGGAGTTCAGGTTCATATTTCCTTGAAAGTAGAGTCTCATGTAGATAGGATAGTGAAGAAGGCTTTTAGTATGCTTTCCTTTATTGATCAGAGCATTGAGTATAGGAGTTAGGAGGTCATGTTGTGGCTGTGCAGGACACTGATTAGGCCACTTTTGGAATAATGTGTGCAATTCTGATCTCCCTCCTATAGGAAAGATGTGAAACTTGAAATGGTTCAGAAAAGATTTACAAGGACGTTGGAAGGTTTGAGCTGTACAGAGAGGCTGAATAGGCTGAAACATCGGAGGCTGAGGGATGGCCTTACAGAGGTTTATAAGATCATGAGGGGCATGGATAGGGTAAATAGACAAGGTCTTTTCTCTAGGATGGAAAAGTCCAGAACTAGAGGACTTAAGTTTAGAGTGAGAGTTGAAAGATTTAAAAGGGACCTAAGGGGCAACTTTTAAATTCAGAGGGTGGTGCATGTTTGGAATGAGCTGCCAGAGGAAATGGTGGAAACTGATACAAGTACAACATTTAAAAGGCATGTAGATGGGTATATAAAGAGGAAAGGTTGACAGGGATATGGGCCAAGTGCTGGCAAATAGCACTAGTTTAATTTAGGATATCTGGTCGGCATGGATGAGTTAGACTGAAGGGTCTGTTTCCATGCTGTACATTACTATGTCTCTAAGTCTACTCTTTTCCAAATGTGGGTAAATCTTGTCCCTAAGAATTTTCTCCAATAATTTTCCATCCACTAATAAAGGATCCTTGACCTATAATTTCCTGGATTATCCCTGTTGTCCCTTTTAAACAAAGGAACAGCATTAGCTCTTCTCCAGTCTTTTAGGACCTCATCTGTGACTAAAAAGGATACAAAGATCTTTGTGAAGTTCTCAGCAATCTCCTCCCTTACCTCGTTTAGTGGCTTGAGATAGATTCCAGCAGGCCCTGGTGACCTATCTACCTTAATGTTTTTTTCAAGACGCCAAACACCTCCTCCTCCTTAATATTGACATGTCCTCGAAGTTTTATCATGACTAACTCTGAAGAATCACTACGTTGAATACCTGACCCAGAATACTTACACCAATTCTGACTACTGTATAAATGCTTCAATTATCTGTGTCTTCTTGGCGTTTCAGGAATCTTCATTTTTAACTCTTTTGCCAATGCTATTAACAGATCCTTTGTTTCATCGTGTAAACCAGTCAGGGATGCATGTTCCATCTTTAAAAAAAGTTTTAACTAATTTCTGTATCATTTTAGATTGATAATATGATAAACCCGGTACAGGTATGCAGTCCTTTATCCAAAATCCTTCAGGCCAGTTGTTTTGGGTTTTGGAACTTTTCAGATTTCAGAATAAATGACATTTTTACAGTGAAATAAACAAAATTACAGAACAGCCGATCCATGTATAACTAGTACGAGCGCTGAGACACAATTGACGCCTGCCAGTGCTGGGCCATGCCACGGCACCACGTCACATCTGAGTGATGTGGGTCAAGTGGGTGTGGAGTTAGGTCACCTGTTCACACACCAAACAACCTTGTTCTACAGAAAAAATACATCACGAAAAGATCTTTGGATTTCAGAGTTTTTCGGATTTCGGATAAATGATTGTGTACCTGTACTTGTCCTTTATCATTTGCCAATAACTAATACTGCACATCCAATCTCTTGCTTCTTCATTCAGAAATCCTACACTAACCCTCCAAACTTTGTTACAACTCTGACAACGGTGTGCTGGCAATCAAGGTCCACCACTCCACCAGCCCTAGCAAGAGTATAGTTGTTTTATTTAATGACCAAAATGGTCAATTTGGGTTTTCTTATTACTGTTGTCTCGAGCAAAAAAAGACTTTTGGCAGATTTCTTCAATGAATTCAAAAATATCTTGTTTACTGTAAACAAATATGTTTTAGAGAAGCAACAAAGCTTACTAAACAACAAAGCTACTCTGAGAATTAAACTATGTTCCACTTAATTCCACTATGTTCCACATACATTCACACACAGAAAGGGCAGGACACAGCTCTGCAGAGGTGTTATGGAAAAAACAAAATGGTAATAACAACCAACACCAATGTGGATCTGAAAGGGTTGACTTCTCACAGTTTCTTCTGTTTCACTGTTGATGAGAATGGAGTAATGGAAGACCATCTGTTACGACATGGGCTAAACCCTCCTGCTTAATTTAAACCAGCAACACAGAAAGGATTTATCCTGTGCAGTAATCTGTGAATCAGTAATCAAGAGGCCAAGAACTATTTAAAGTAAAAAAAACAACTTTATTTCTTAAAGTATAACAGAGAAAAATAAATGAACGACTGTTTACACTTCTTCCTCTAACCTCCACAATAGTATCTTCCCTTCTACAATACTAATCCAATAAACCCCCCCCCACCTCGATTAAGATTTACCAAAAATTCAAGTTTTCAAAACTAGCCAGCTGTCAAATCTTTTATTTGGATCTTTCTGTGTCGTCTTTTCTTCTTCCTCAGGACTATGATTCACAGGTCACGGATCTTTTAAGAGAGCTATTTTTCAAGCAGTCTCTACATGGTGGCATGTCAGTTCTCCTTCCAACTGTTCAATTTTCACTGGTCTTCTACCCACAAAGCATCAAATTGTTTCATTGGCTTTTAACATTGTCAATATACTAAATTCAAACTTGATTAGAATTTGGTATTTTTCAGGGTATAATTTAAACTGATTGGCCTAATTCGAATCTGTTTTTATCTCCAGTCAACCAGCTACCTTAGCTACTCCAGTAGTTGGACTACATGTTACATTATATCTTATTCAGAACACTTGGTGCTGTCAGGTAGTTCTACTAGCTTTTAACTCTCTTAAAGATACAGTACACCCACATCTTCATTACACATCGGACTGGATGAAAAATCAATTAGATCCAAACCTTGAATTGAGTTAGCAGTTATAAAGAGATATTTGAAACTTTCTCTGATTTCCCAGAAACTACTTCACTGAGCTATTTCTTCAGCTGGCTTTCTTTTAACGGTTGTCTTTTGATCACTGAGAAATTTTGCTCTTGCCAGTTTTCTTCCAAATGCCAAAAGTCCCAGGCCTGTGACAAAAACTAAAAAAACGAGATTGTTGCTCAGTGATAGCAGCATAGATGTTAGGATTTATCTTTTTTTTTGGCAAGATATTAAGACCATGAAAATATCTTTTTAAAAGTTTTGAGTTGTATCCTTGTCCAAACTTACTTGCTTTTCATGTAAGCAATAAATAAACACAGTTCTGATTAGAATTAGAAGACTGATTAAAATTCCTACAGTGTAGAAACAGGCCCTTCGGCCCATAAAATCCAAACCGACTCTCCGAAGTAGTTCTCCTTGACATTTTTTAAGATATCATATGATAAGTCCCTCACCAACCCAGTAATGTCAAAGTAGTTCTATTTTCAATTTTCATAATTCAAAATTATGTATATGTGTGTGTTTCTAACAGTGTGGATATAGTGTTAGGAATGACAGAGTTTAGTTTCTGTACTTCTTATTGTTGAATCATCTCTCTGTAGTTTAGAATTTCCAGAATATTTCAAACTGAAAATCTAATGTACTGCACAATTTACTTTGTTCACTTTTGAATAAACTTCCCAAAAGAAAAGGAAACCTCATTGTACACCAGGAACACCCTCTCTCGTACTGTGTTTTAAAATAAGTCACCATGATTACCAAAACACTTGCAAGTTAATGATTAAACCACTTCAGACAGATCAAATCCATATACCAGTAGTTCAAACCCAAACACTAAAATAAATAATATTAAAATATATGTACACTACATACCTTACAACACAGCAGGCTTGGACAATTATGTGTAATTTGGCCTGATGTTTTTTCCCAGTTGTCTGTATTTGCAACGGAGAAAAAAAGGGTGATTTTTAAAGAAAGTTTATATTTCATGGTGATTAAACCAGTATTTTCAATTCATGCAGTTTAACACCAAGCTAGTGAAGATCCAGAGCACTTCAATTAAATCACCACATCAGGATTCTTCTGCATTGCCGCAGAATATCTTCAAGCGGGTGAGTTCTGAAACAAAATTCATTCAATCCAAAGGGTGGAACTTTGACATCAATCTTATATCAACTTGCATCCTCTGAAGGCGCTGGCCCCATTTCTCCAAACAGCTTCCAACCTGTCCAGGGAGGAAGACATGCAGTTTCAGGTTTTGCTGCATTGCAAAGAGGGGATTTGAGTGAATACGTTTTCACCCAGAGGGTAATGGGTACCTGGAACTCACTGCCTGAAAGGGTGGTAGAGGCAAAAAATCTCAACACATTTAAAACATATTTGGATGTGCACTTGAAACAGCATGGCATACAAGGCTTTAAGGCAAGTGCTGGAAAATGTAATTAAAATAGATACTTGCTTGATAACTGGTATGGACATGATACGTTGAAGGACCATTTTCTGTTGCACAGAGGTTTGTGAAACTTTGGAATTTTCCACACAGAGTGCAATGGTAGCTCACACTTTGAATAGATTCAAAATAGATTTCCGATTTTCATTAATTGTACAGGGACATGGGATTGGGTGGGTAAAAGGCAATAAAGTGCTTGATCGGCCATGATCATATTAAATAGAAGGGCAGGCTCGACAGGCTGAATGGCTTACTCCTGTTCCTATGCTGGGCACACCATTGAGAAAGGTGTGGGTCTTAGTATGGTCTTTGACAAGGTCCCACCCTGAAGGCTAGTCATGAAGGTTAGGTTGCGTGGGATCCAGGGACAGCAAGCTAATTGGATTCAAAATTGGTTCAGTGGTAGGAAGCAGAGGGTGATAGTTGAAGGTTGTTTCTCGGACTGGAGACCTGTGACTAATGGTGAGCCACAGCAGTCGGTGCTGGGATCTTTGTTATTTGTTATTTACATAAATGATCTGTTTGTGAATGTACAAGGCATGATTAGTAAGTTTGCAGATGATACAAAATTATGCAGTATTGTTGATAGTGGGGAAGGTTATCAAAAATTACAGAGGGATCTTGATCAAATTTGGAAGTGGGCTGAGGATTGGCAAATGCAATTCAATACAGATAAGTGTGAGGTGTTGCACTACGGTAGGACTTACATAGTTAATGGTAAGGCCCCAAGGATGTTATGGAACAGAGGAACCTAGGAGTACACGTACATAGTTCTTTGAAAGCAGTGTCACAAGAAGACAGGGTGGTGAAGAAGGCAGTTAGCATGCTGGCCTTCATCGGTCAAGGCACTGAATACAGGAGTGGGGCGTTATGTTACAGTTTTATAAGGCATTGGTGAGGCTGCACTTGGAGTATTGTGTGCAGTTTTGGTCACCTCATTATAGGAAAGACATAGTTAACCTGAAAAGAGTCCAAAGAAAATTTACAAGGGTTTTGCCAGGACTAGTCGGCTTGAGTTATAAGGAGGTGGAAGACCTGGAAAAATGGTGCACTGAGAACAACCTAGCTCTCAATGCCAGCAAAACCAAGGAACTCACTGTTGACTTTCAGTGGGATGTTACTCATGCCCCCCTACACATTAACAGCACAGAGATGGAACGAGTGGAGAGTGTCAAGCTCCTTGGAGTTGTCATCCACAACAGGCTTTCTTGGACTCTTCATGAGGACACACTGGTAACAAAGGCCCAACAACGTCTCTTCTTCCTCAGGCAGTTGAGGAAATTTGGCATGATGGCAAATACCCTTGCCAACTTTGATAGGCGCACCATCGAGAGCATTCTGTCTGGATGCATCACTAATCTGGTATGGCAACTGTACCGTTCAAGATCGGAGACTGTTACAGAGAGTGGTGAACTCGGCCCGGACAATCACAAAGGCCAACCTCCCATCTATAGAATCTATCTACCAGGCCCGCTATCAAGGAAAGGCTGCCAGCATTCTTAAAGATCCATCCCATCCTGGCAATGTTTTTCTACAACGTCTACTATCAGGGAGAAGGTACAGAAGCCTGAACACACCCACCAGCCAGTTTCGCAACAGTTTCTACCCTATTGTTGTTAGAATGCTGAATGAACTCACAAGGTCACTGCCACTGTTTAACTATATTTACTATCTATGCTATTTAACTCTGTGATCTGCCTGTATTGCTCACAAGACAAAGCTTTTCACTGTGCCTCTGTACATGTGACAATAAATTAAATTCAAGGAGAGGTTGGCCAAGATAGAACTTTATTCCTTGGATGGTAGGATAATGAAGGGTGACCTAATTGAGGAGCGTAGATAGGATAAATGCATATTAGTCTTTTTCCAAGGGATGGTGAATTGAAAACTAGAGGGCATAGGTTTAAGATGAGAGGGGAAAGATTTAAGAAGGACCTGAGGGGCAACTTCTTCATACAGAGAGTGGTGCGTATATGGAATGGGCTGCCAGAGAAAGTGGTTGAGGCAGATACAATAGCAACATTTTAAAAACATTTGGCTATATAAATGAATGGAAAGGATTTAGAGGGATATAGACCAAATGTAGGCAATCGGAACTAGCTAAGAGGCACTATGGTCAGCATGGACCACTTTGGGCTGAAGGGCCTGTTTTTGTGCTGTATTACTCTATGACTCTAAAGAGGAATTAATCAGTTATCAGAAGGTTTACAATTGATGATGATGTAGAAATTACTGAACTTGCATGTCAACTTTAAGAGAATCCTGAATTATGACTCATAAGTCCCTTTGTGCTTCAAATTTCTGAAGCCTTTCCCCATTTAGAAAATAGTCTATACCTCTATTCACCCTACTAAAATGCAAAAAAGCTTACTAAACAACAGCAGCTGGGGGAGGTGGGACTATTACAAATTGGACGGTCTAAACCTGGGCCGGACTGAAACCAATGTCCTTGGGGGTACTTTTGCTAATGCTGGTGGGGACGGTTTAAACTAATGTGGCAGTGGGGTGGAAACCAAATGAGGAGGTTAGTGGACAGTAAGGAGATAGTAACTTAAGCCTGTAAAGAATGAGATAATGAAGTCAGCGTGACTAAGGGGAATATTAGGCACGGAGCAGATGATGAACACAAAGGGACTGGTGGTCTGAAGTGCATTTGTTTTAATGCAAGAAGTGAATTAGGTAAGGCAGATTAATACCTGGATTAGCCCCTGGAAGTATGATGTTATTGCTATTACTGAGACTTGATTGATGGAAGGGCATGATTGGCAACTAAATATCCCAGGATATCGATGCTTCAGGTGGGATAGACAGAGAGATAAAAGGGGTGGAGGAGTTGCACTACTGGTCAAAGAGGATATCACAGTTGTGTTGAAGGAGAACAATATGGAGGACTGGAGCAGTGAGGCAATATGGACAGAGCTCAGAAATAGGAAGGGTGCGATAACAATGTTGGGTCTGTACTACAAGTGTCCCAACAGCGAATGTGAGATAAAGGTACAAATATGTAAACAGATTATGGAAAGATGTAGGAGCACCAGGCTGGTGGTAATAGCTGGTGGTGGTGATCCTAGCATTGACTGGGATTTGCTTAGTGTTAGAGGTCTGGATGGAGTAGAATTTGTAAGGGGCACCCAGGAAGGTGTAAATAGTCCAACTTGAGAAGGGCCATACTAGACCTGGTATTGGAGAATGAGCCCAGCCAGGTGGTTGAATTTTCAGTAGGAGATTACTTTGAGAATAGTGATCACAATTCCGTAAATTTTAGAATACTCATGGACAAAGACAAGAGTGGTCCTAAAGGAAGAGTGCTAAATGGGGGAGAAGGCGCACTGTACCAAAATTCAGCAGTTGCCGAGGAATGTAGATTGGAGCAGCTGTTTGAAGATAAATCCACATTTGATATGTAGGAGACTTTTAAAGAGAGGTTAATTAGAGTGTAGGAGGGGAAATGTTCCTGTGAAAATGAAGGAAAGAAATGGCAAAATTAGGGAACCATGGATAACAGGTGAAATTGTGAGACTAGCTAAGAGGAAAAAGGAAGCATACATAAGGTCTAGATGACTGAAGACAGACGAAGCTTTGGAAGAATATCGGGAATGTAGGACCAATCTGAAACAAGGTATTAAGAGGGCTAAAAGGGGTCATGAAATACCTTTAGCAACAGGATTAAGGAAAATCCTAAAGCCTTTTATTCATATATAAGGAGCAAGAGGGTAACTAGAGAAAGGGTTGGCCCACTCAAGGACAAAGGAGGAAAGTTATCTGTGGAGTGAGAGAAAATGGGTGGGATTCTTAACAAGTACTTTGCATCGATATTCACCAAGGCGAGGGACACGACGGATGTTAAGGTTGGGGTTAGATATTTAATTACTCTAGATCAAGTCGGCATTATGAGGGAGGAAATATTGGATATTCTAAAAGGCATTAAGGTGGACAAGTCCCCAGGTCCAGATGGGATCTATCCCAGGTTACGGAGGGAAGCGAGAGAGAAAATAGCCAGGGCCTTAACAGATATCTTTGCAGCATCTTTGAACAGGGGTGAGGTCCTGGAGAACGGGAGAATTGGTAATGTTGTCCCTTTGTTTAAGAAGGGGAGCAGAGATAATCCAGGTAGTTATAAACCAGTGAGCCTGATGTCAGTGGTAAGAAAGCTCCTGGAGAAGATACTGAGGAATAGGATCTATTCCCATTTGGAAGAAAATGGGCTTATCAGTGATAGGCAACATAGTTTTGTGCAGGGAAGGTCATGTCTTACCAACTCCATAGAATTCTTTAAGGAAGGATTGATGAGGGAAGGGCTGTTGATGTTATATACATGGACTTCAGTAGGGCATTTGATAAGGTTCCCCATGGTAGGCAGATGGAGAAGGTGAAGTTACAAGGTGTCCAGGGTGTACTAGCTGGATGGATAAAGAAATGAGTGGGCAACAGGCGACAGAGAGTTGTAGTAGAAAGGACTTTCTCAAAATGGAGAACTGTGACCAGTGGTGTTCCACAGGGATCCATGCTGGGACCACTGTTGTTTGTGATATACATAAATGATTTGGAGATGCCAGTGTTGGACTGGGGTGTATGAAGTTAAAAATCACACAACACTAGGTTATAGTTCGACAGGTTTAATTGTAAGCACTAGCTCTCTGAGCGCAACCATCTTCAGCTGCTTCATCAATGACCTTCCCTCCATCACAAGGTCAGAATTGGGGATGTTCACTGATGATTGCACAATGTCCAGCACCATTCATCAGGTGGTTGTGAGTACACAATTGTAAGGCATAATTTATAGCAAAAGTTTACAGTGTGCTGTAACTGAAATTATACATTGAAAAATACCTTGATTGGTTGTTAAGTCTCTCATCTGTTAGAATGACCATGTTAGTTTCACTTCTTTCATATGTAAATCACAAAACCTTTTTCAAAAGTTACATTCTCAGGTTAACTTTAACAATTGGTGTCCAATTGTTTAACACCAATTACCAAAAGGATGTGGATGTTTTGGAGAGGGTGCAGAGGAGGTTCACTGGGATGTTGCCTGGTATGGAAGGCACTAGCTATGAAGAGAGGTTGAGTAGATTCGGATTATTTTCATTGGAAAGACCGAGGTTGAGGGGGGACAAAATTTAGATCTACAAGGTAGAATTATTGACAAGCTGGATAGCAAGAAGCTTTTTCCCAGAGTTGAGTCTCAATTACTAGGGATCACAAGTTCAAAGTGAGAGGGGACAAGTTGAGGGGACATACATGTGGAAAGTTCTTTACACAGACATATGTTGGTGCCTGGAACGCGTTGCCAGGGGAGGTGGTAGAGTCGGGCATGATAGCGTCATTTAAGATGTATCTAGACAGAGACATGAATGGATAGGGAGCAAAGGGATACACACCCTGAGAAAATAGGCAACAGGTTTAGATAGAAGATCTGGATCAGCGCAGGCTTGGAGGGCCAAAGGGCCTGTTCCTGTGCTGTAATTTTCTTTGTTCTTTGTTTTTCAGGATGCTAGCCAGTGATGAGTGGAGTTACTCAGGGGTTAGTATTGAGGGTATGAACTTTGTTCAGAAGGCTAGAGGCATGTACAATTTTCTAAATGGGAAACGGCTGTGGAAATCTGAAGCCTTCAACATCAGGGCAAATATAAGGCTGAAGCTTTTGCAGCCGTTTCCCATTTAGAAAATTGTATATGCCTCTAGCCTTCTGAACAAAGTTCATACCCTCAATACTAACCCCTGAGTAACTCCACTCATCCTTCAGCCAGAAGTGCTGAGTGGATGATCCATCTTGGCCTCTTCCAGTAGTCCCCATCATTACAGATACCAATCTTCAGCCAATTCGATTCACTCCACGTGATATCAAGAAATAGTTGGATGCTCTGGATATTACAAAGGCTATGGGCCCTGGCAACATTCTGGCAATAGAACTGGAGACTTGTGTTCCAGAACTTGCTGCTCCCCTCGCCAAGCTGTTCCAGTACTATTACAACATTGGCATCTACCCAAGATGTGGACAGTTGCTCAAGTATGTCCTGTATCTAAAAAGCAGGACATATCCAATCTAGCCAATTACTGCCCGATCAGTCTACTCTCGATTATCAGTAAAGTTTTGGAAAGTGTCATCAACAATGCTATCAAGCAGCACCTGCTCAGCAATAACCTGTTCAGTGACGCCCAGTTTAAGTTCCACCAGGGGCCGTTCTGCTCCTGACCTCATTACAGTCTTGGTTCAAACATGGACAAAAGAGCTGAAGTCCAGAAGTGAGGGGAGAGTGACAGCCCTTGACATCAAGGCTGTATTTGACCGAGTATGACTTTAAGGAGCCCGAGCAAAATTGGAACCAGTGAGTATCAGGGGGTAAACTCTCTGGTGGTTAGAGTCGTACCTGACACATAGAAATTTGTTCGTGGTTCTTGGAGGTCAGTCATCTCAGCTCCAGAACATCTCTGCAGAGTTCCCCAGACTAGTGTCCTCGGCGCAACCATCTTCAGCTGCTTCATCAATGACCTTCCCTCCATCACAAGGTCAGAATTGGGGATGTTCACTGATGATTGCACAATGTCCAGCACCATTCACAACTCCTCAGACATTGAAGTAGTCCATGTCCAAATGCAACAAGATCTGGACAATATCCAGCTTTGGGTTGACACGTAGCAAGTAATATTCATGCCACACAAATGTTAGGCTATGACCAATAAGAGACAATATAATGATGGTGTTACCATCATTGAATCCCCCACTGTCAACATCATGGGAGTTATCATTGACCAGAAACTCAACTGGATTGACCACATAAGCTCAGTGGTTATAAGAGCAGGTCAGAGGCTAGGAGTACTACTGCGAGTAACTCACCTCCTGATTCACCAAAGCTTGTCCACTATCTACAAGACACAAATCGGGAGTGTGACGGAATACTCCACACTTGCCTGGATGAGCACAGCCCAACAACACTCAAGAATCTTGACACCATCCAGAACAAAGCAGCCCACTTGAGTGGCACTTCATCCACAAGCCCTCCACCACTGACGCTCAGTAGCAGCAGTGTGTAATATCTACAAGCTGATCTGCAGAAATTCACCAAAGATCCTGAGACAACACCTTCCAAACCAATAACCACTTCCATCTAGATGGACAAAGGCAGCAGATTTATGGGAACACCACAACCTTCAAGTTCCCCTCCAAGCCACTCACTATCCTGACTTGTAAACATATCGCCACTTCTTCACTGTCACTGGGTCCAATTCCTGGAATTCCTTCCCTAATGGCATTGTGAGTCAACCCGCAGCAGATGGACTGCAGCGATTCAAAAAGGCAGCTCACCTTCTCAAGTGCAACTAGGGATAGGCAATAAATGCTGGCCCAGCCAGCGTCACCCACATCCCATAAAATGAATAGATAAAAAATGCAGGTTCAATTGGCAGTTAGGAAACCAAATGCAATGTTAGCATTCATTTCAAGAGGGCTAGAGTATGAGAGCTGAAATGTACTTCTGAGGCTACAGAAGACTTAGGTCAGCCTGCATTGGAAATATTGTGAGCAGTTTTGGATCTTGCATCTAAGGATGTGTTGGCAATGGAGGGGTCCAGGGATAGTTTACAAGAATGATCCTGGAGATGAAGGACTTGTCATATGATGAGTGGTTGAGGACGTTGGGTTTGGACTCAATTTAGTTCAGAAGGATGAGGGGCAATCTGAGAACCTGGATAGAGTGGACATGGAGAAGATGTTTCCATTGCCATGGAAGGCTGTTTAAGAGTTTTTAAGACAGTGATAGATAGATTTTTGATTAGTAAGAGGATCAAAGTTTACAGGGAGAAGGCAGGAGAATAGGTTTTAGAAACATATCACCACGATCGAATGGCTGAGTAGACTCGTTCAGCTGAATGACATAATTCTCTCCTATATCTTATGATCTTAACAGAGAGTGTTGAAGAGGTTAATGCCTTTGATGTGATGTACATGGACCTCTAAAGCTCATTTGATAGAGCTCCATGGAACAGAGTTGTAAGCAATGTTATATCTCTTGGAATAAAAAGGACAATAACACATATATACAGAATTGGCTCATTAACAGGATGATTTTGTAGTGTAATGGATGATGGATGCTCTCTGACCTGGAGGAAGCTATTCCTGATACACTCCTGATTAATGATCTACACCTGAGCATATAGAACATGATTTCAAAATTTGTGGATGATGCAAAACTCAGAAGCCTATTTAACCTGTGAGGGGATAGTGAAGAACTTTGAAAGGACATAGGCAAGTTGATGGACCGGCAGACAGGTAACAGATGCAATTCAATGTGGAGTAATGTGAGATGATTCATTTTGGGAGGAAGTAATTGGAGAAATAATAGAAAAGAAACAAATCTAAGGTTGGTAAGGAACAAAGAGTCCTGGGTGTGTGCGCGCATAAATCATTAAAGGGTATTTTAGCAGCATGCTAAAAAGATGTACAGTGTCTGTGCTTTGTTAACAGGGACTTAAAATAAAAGAGCAAGGTGGATATGTTGAATATGAACAAGATGCTAGTTTGACTTAAGGTGGAATATCGCTTCTTCCAGTTCTTGATGTCACTGTTTAGAAAGGATGTAAAGACATTGGAGAGATTGCAGAAGAGATTCACAAGAATCGTTCCAAGGATGAGGGATTTTACTTGGAGAGGAGAAGGCTGAGAGGAAATTTATTGGAGTGTTCAAAATCATAAGGGTCCTGGTAATGTTGGATACAGAGAAACTTATCAAATATGAAAGAATCAAGGAGAGGCACAGATTTAAAGTAATTGGCAAAAGACACAAGTGTGATATGAGAAAAAAAAATCACACTGTAAGTAGTTAAGATCTGGAATGCACTGCCTGAGAGGGTGATAGAGGTAGATTGAATCAATGTATTCAAAAGGATGTTGGACTGTTACTTGAAAAGGAACAGTGTGAAGGGTTGCAATGATGGCATCCAGTGAAATACTTATTCAGAGAACAAATGCAGACATGATGGACCTATCAGCTTTCTTTTGGGTTTTAAAAATTCTATAAATCTGAGTGTTATAGAATCTTTTACATGCATCCAAGCACATGAGGCCTAAGTTTAATTTCTCATCTGGAAAACGGCATTTATAGTCATATGGTATTCCCTCACAACGCCACAGGATTGTTAACTTTATTTTTGTGCTCAAGCCATAAATGGAGCTTTAACCACAAACATTATAACACAGCAAGACAGCTGCCAGCTGTGTCATGGCTGTCACATTCGTTCCACAAAATTTTAATTTCCGTTTATTTTAGAACATAGAACAATACAGCGCAGAACAGGCCCTTCGGCCCTCGATGTTGCACCAACCTGTGAACTAATCTAAGGTCATGCCCCTACACTATCCCATCATCATCCATGTGCTAATCCAAGGATTGTTTAAATCTCCCTAATGTGGCTGAGTTAACTAATTGGTAGGCAGGGCATTCCACACCCTTACCACTCTCTGAGTAAAGGACCTGCCTCTGACATCTGTCTTAAATCTATCACCCCTCAATTTGTAGTTATGCCCCCTCATACAAGCCAACATTATCATCTTTGGAAAAAGACTTTCACTGTCTACCCTATCTAATCCTCTGATCATCCTGTAGATCATCTTTTTAATCATGATGCTGTAAAACAAGTTACATTAAATATAGACATGGGGCAGGGGTAGGTTATTTAGTCCCTTGTAGAATGTTATGGGAAAAAAGGTGTCTACTTGGTCTGTTTTTGTTTTGCCGACTGTTTTAAGAGGTTCCTTGACAACACAGCAATTAATCTTAAATTCTGAGCCATTTAGTTCATTTAATCCATAAATGTCTGTGGAACAATAGAGTTAGTCTTGCTGCCCCGCTTGATCCCCCTAACCCTGCAAATTTAATTATTTGAATTGCACAAACAATTTACTTTAGAAATCATTGATTATTTTAGATTGCATATCTATCAGTCACCAAAACCCACACTCCCCCCTCCAATCTTCTTTGCTATAAGAAAAATAAAAGCAGCTTTTCCATCCTTGGAACCATTCTGTAAATCTCCTCTGATGTTACTTTAGTCACATGTGTTTTTACTTTCTGAGTAAATATGTTACAGAGTATCTTATTGAATGGAGAGTCTATATGCAAACCATCTCCTACATTCCATTAAAGTACTCTTTCTGTAACTGCATCAAAGGAATCAGATTCATCAGACAGATGAGGACAATATTGTCCTTGATAGTGTTCTCAAAAACTTTTCCCACCAAGGACATTCAGTTGACTGGACCGCGTTTATTAGATTTATATTGTCAGCAAACTTATAAAGTTACATTTGGTTCCCTCAACCAAATTGTTGATATCTATTGTGAATAGCTGAGGTCCAAGCATGAATCTCTGCAGCACCATTATGATTATGCCTTCCACTGCAAAAGACCCATTTATTCGCACTCTCGGTTTCCTGTTGACTAACCAATTCTCAATTCATGCTAGTAAAGTACAACCAATCTTATGTGCTTTAATTTTGCATACTGATCTCTTGTGAGGACTTTTATCAAAAGATTTCTAAATATCCAAATAACCTATCCATTGATTCTGCCTCACTTACTCAAATAGTATGGCTTCAACGATTCTCCTGTTCCCTGGATGCTGCCTGACCTGCTGCGCTTTTCCAGCAACACATTTCCAGCTCTGATCTCCAGCATCTGCAGACCTCACTTTCTCTTCAAATGATTCCAGTCAGTTTAAAATCACACAACACCAGGTTATAGTCCAACAGGTTTATTTGGAAGCACTAGTTTTCGGAGCATTGCTCCTTCATCAGGTCGTTACAGGGCAGTGCTCCAAAAGCTAGTGCTTCCAAATAAACCTGTTGGATTATAACCTGGTGTTGTGCGATTTTTAACTTTGTCCACCCCAGTAGAAAACTGGCTCCTCCACATCCGGTAGGTTTGTCAGACATGATTTCACTTTTGTAAATTCAATTTGACTTTGTGCAATCCAGTTGATATTTTCTAAGTGTCATGTTGTCATATCTTTTACAACAAAGACTAGCATTTTTCCGATTACAATGTTAGACTAAGTAGCCTGTAATTCACATTCCCTCTTTTGCTCCCTCTTTTTTTAAATAGTGGGTTTACATTTCCAGTCCAGTCAGAGGGATTCGGCAGTCTTCATCCATGAATCGCAAAAGCAAGCATCGATGTTCAGTGGTAAATGGAATGTTAGTATTTATTTCAAAAGGAATGGAGTATATAAGTAGGGAGTTTTTGCAGAAACTATAGAAGAATGCACAGTCCTTGTGGAGGCGATGACCTGCCTCCACATTGAGAATACCCTCAATTGTGTTGTGTGGCATGAGCACCGGATGAAATAGGACAGACTCCAAACAGGTAAAAACAATGACTGCAGATGCTGGAAACCAGATTCTGGATTAGTGGTGCTGGAAGAGCACAGCAGTTCAGGAAGCATCCAAGGGTTTCGAAGCTCCTTGGATGCTGCCTGAACTGCTGTGCTGTTCCAGCACCACTAATCCAGACTCCAAACAGATCTAATAACTCAAAACAGAGCATCCATGAGGCACTGTGGGCCATCAACAGCAGCAGAATTGTACTTCACCATAATGTGTGAACTCATGGCCCAGCATATCTCCCACTCAACCATTACCATCAAGACAGTGGATCAGCCCTGGTTCAGTGAACATGCCAGGAGCAGTACCAGACATACCTAAAAATAAGGAGTCAACCTAATGAAGTTACCAAACAGCACTACTTGCATGCCAAATGGCATAAACTGCAACCTGGGACTTCAATGTTGTGGCCATTTCGGAGACATGGTTAGAGCAGAGACAGGAATGGTTGTTACAGATTCCAGGATTTAGATGTTTCAGTAAGAACAGAGAATATGGTAAAAGAGGGGGAGGTGTGACATTGTTGGTCAAGGACAGTATTACAGTTGCAGAAAGGATGTTTGGGGACTCGTCAACTGAGGTAGTATGGGCTGAAGTTAGAAACAGGAAAGGAGAGGCCACCCTGTTGGCAGATTTCTGAAGGCCTCCGAATAGTTCCAGAGATGTAGAGGAAAGGATAGCAAAGATGATCCTCGATAGGAGTGAGAGAGGTAGATGGTTGTCACGGGGGACTTCAACTATCCAAATATTGACTGGGAACACTACAGTACGAGTACTATAGATGGGTCAGTTTTGGTCCAGTGTGTGCAGGAGGGCTTCCTGACACAGTATGTAGACAGGCCAACAAGGGGCGAAGCCACATTAGAT
>NC_057711.1:4610872-4638912 GCF_004010195.1 Chiloscyllium plagiosum | reverse complement strand
TAATCATCATTGGACAAGCATATGGACGTACATGGAATAATGTAGGTTAGATGGGCTTCAGATTGGTATGACAGGTCGGTGCAACATTGAGGGCCGAAGGGCCTGTACTGCACTGTAATGTTCTATGTTCTATATGCAAGTGATAGACAGAGCTAAGCCGTTCCACAACCATGAACTCAGCAGTCCTGCCACATTCAGTTCTAAATGGTGATGGATAATTAAACAACTCACTGGAGCAGGAGGCTCCACAAATATCCCCATCCTTAATGATGGAAGAGCCAACACGTTAGTGCAAAGGATAAGGCTGAAGTATTCGCAGCAATCTCCAGCTGGACGTGCTGAATGAATAATCCATTTCAGGCTCCTGTAGTGGTCTGTAGCATCACAGATACCAGTCTTCAACCACATTGATTCACACCACATCATAACAAGAAATGGTCGGAGGCACTGGATGCTGCAAAGGCTATGGGCCTTGACAACATTCCAGCAATGAAGACAGCACTGAAGACTTGTCCTCTAGAATTGCCATTCCCTTAGCCAAGCTGTTCCAGAACAGCCACAATACTGACATCTACTCGACATTGTGGAAAATTGCCAGGTATGCCCCATACACAAAAGTGGAACAAATCCAACAGACAAATTATCATCCCATCGACAGTGCTATTAAGCAGCACCTACTCGGCAATAACCTACTCAGTGATGCCCAAAGGGATTCCTCAGCTCCGGACTTCGTTATAGCCATGGTTCAAACATGGACAAAAGAGCTGAATTCCAGAGGTGAGGTGAGAGTGACAGCCCTTGACTTCAAGTTTGTATTTGAACCTGTGTGGCATCAAGGAGCCCCAGCACACAGGGGGCAAACTGTTCCATGGTTAGAATCATATCTGGCACATAGGAAAATGGATGTGGTTATTGGATGTAAGTCACCGCAGCTCCAGGACATTTCTGCAGCAGTTCCTAAGAGCAGTGTCCTGGCTCAACCATCTGCAGCTGCTTCCTCAGTGACCTTCCCTCCATCATATGGTCAGAAGTAGGGACGTCCGTCGATGATTGCACAATGTTCAGTACTATTCATGACTACTCTGACATTGAAGGAGTCTGTGTCCAAATGCAAAAGGTCTGGACAATATCCAAGCTTGGGCTGACAAGTGGCACGTAGCATTCGCACCACACAAATGTCAGGCTATGACCATCACCATTAAGAGACAATCTAACTATCGCCCCTTGATATTCAGTGGTGTTACCGTCACAAAATCCCCCAGTATCAACATTCATGCCACACAAATGCTGAGCAATGACCATCTCCAAGAAGAAATAAACTAACCAACAACCCTTGACATTCAATGGTATTACCATCACTGCATCCAACTATCAATATCCTTAGTAGTACTATTCACAAGAAATTGAATTGCACTTGCCATATAAACATGATGGCTACAAGTGCAGGTCAGGAGCAAGGAATACTGAAGTGAGTAACTTACCTAATCACTGCTTGTCCACCATCAACAAGGCACAAGTCAGGAATGTGATGAAATGCTTCCCACTTAACTGGATGATTGCAACTTCAACAACATTGAAGAAGCTTGACACCTCGAGACAAAACAACTCACTTGATTGGCGCCTGATCACAAGCATCTGCTCCCTCCACCATCAATACTGAGTCACAGCAGTGTGTGCTATGCAATTTTTGAGAAGATTTGTAGCTCAGGTTGAGGTTCAGGTTGTAATTTTGCTTGCTGAGCTGGTAAGTTTGTTCTCAGATGTTTCATGACTGTGCTAGGTAACATCATCAGTGAGCCTCTGATGAAGTGCTGGTGTTCTGTCCCGCTTTCTATTTATGTGTTTTGGTCTGTTAAGATGGGTGATATAATTTCCAGTTCTTTTTCTCAGAGGTTTGTAAATGGGGTCCAAATCGATATGTTTATTGATAGAGTTCCAGTTTGAATGCCAGGACTCTAGGAATTCCTGTGCATGTCTCTGTTTAGTCTGTCCTAGGATGGGTGTATTGTCCCAATCGAAGTGGTGTCCTTCTTCATCTGTGTGTAAGGATACTAGTGATAGCTAGTCATGTTTTTAGATGGTTAGTTGGTGCTCGTGTATCCTGATGGCTAGTTTCCTGCTTGTCTGTCCGATGTAGTGTTTGTTGCAGTCCTTGCAGGGTATTTTGTAAATTAAGTTTGTTTTACTGGTTGTTGGTACAGGATTCTTTTAGGTTCATCAGTAGCTGTTTCAGTGTGTTGGTAGGTTTGTGGACTACCATAATGCCAAGGGTTCGGATTAGTCTGTTAGTCATCTCCAAGATGTCTTTGAAGTATGGTCATGTTTTGGAGATGCTGGTGTTGTACTGGAGTGTACAAAGTTAAAAATCACACGACACCAGGTTATAGTCCAACAGGTTATATGGAAGCACTAGCTTTCGGAGCGCTGCTCCTTCATCAGGTGATTGTAGAGTATAAGATCATAAGACTCAGAATTTCTAGCAAAAGTTTACAGTGTGATGAAACTGAAGTATCAACACGGATACGACCATTACGTGGGGGACACCTCCCACCATGTACGTGGCAGGTACTCATGTGACTCAGCCAACGTTGTCTATCTCATACGCTGCAGGCAAGGATGCCCTGAGGCATTGTACATTGGCGAGACCAAGCAGAGGTTATGGCAATGGATGAATGGGCACTGCACAACAATCAACAGACAGGAGTGTTCTCTCCCAATCAGAGAACACTTCAGCAGTCCGGAACATTTGACCTCTGACTTCGGGACAGGCGACAACAAAAAGTGGCTGAGCAGAGGCTGATAGCCAATTCTGTACCCATAGAGATGGCCTCAACCAGGACCTTGGGTTCATGTCACACGACATGCACTATGCACACATACAGACAGACGCAGACACACACACAGATGCATACAATCTCTCTTACAGACCCATATACCCATGCAGACCCTCTCTCATACATTCTCACACTCACACATGCATCCTCTCACAAATGTATGCCCCTTTACACTCACACTCGCACACATACACACACTCTTTCACAGACACTCAAACCCCCCCCTCCCCACACACACACCATCCACATTCCCACATGCACGCATACACATATAATTTTGTGGGGTGAATTTGTATTTGCAGAATTACATTTTACTTTGCTCAAAAACTGCATGAATTCACGTAAGGTTCTGTAAATCCATTTTTTTAGATTAGAATCAGTCTGACCATTGCGGCACAGACAGTTTCACACAGGGCAGCTCACACCTTAAATCCATTATCTGGGCTGACATGACACTAATTGTTAAAATTAGCTTGAGAATGTAACTTTTAAATGTTCTGTGATTTACATATGAAAGAACTAAAACTAACATGTTCATTCTTAAAGATGAGAGACTTAACAAACAATCCATTTTTTAATATATAATTTCAGTTACATCACACTGTAAATTTTTCCTATAAATTTTGTGTCTTACGATCTTGTACTCCACAACCACCTGATGAAGGAGCAGCACTCCGAAAGGTAGTGCTTCCGAATAAACCTGGTGTTCTGTGATTTTTAACTTGATGTATGGTAGTGTGGCGAGAGTCTCTGGGTATGTTATGTCTTCTTGTTTGGGTTCGTTTTTTAAGAATCAGCGGACTGTGCTTATCGGGTACCAGTTGTCCTTGAACACGTTGTACCTGTGAAGGTATTTTTCTTCTGCTGTTCATAGTACCTGGGTGCTGCAGTGTGTTGTGGCCCACTTAAATAATGTCCTAATGCAGCTTCATTTGTGGGTATTGGGATGATTGCTCCTGTACTGGATTATCGGGTGTGTGTGTGTTGTTTTCCTGTAGATGCTGGTTTGCAGTTCCCCATTGACTGTTTGTTCCACTGTGACATCTCTTCATCTTTGGTGAAATTTATGCCAGTAAGGACTTTGTTAATGATATTGTAAGTTTCCTCTAATTTGTTCCATTTTGGGATAACGAAAGTGTCATCCACATAGGAGACCCAAAGCTTGAGTTGGATCTTGTGGAGGGCTTTTTGTTCTAGTCTCTGCATAACTGCTTCTGCTAAGAATCCTGATATTAGTGATCCCATGGGTGTCCTGTTGATTTATTTGTAGGTCTTGTTGAAGGTGAAGTGGGTAGTGAGGTACAGGTCTATTAGTTTGAGGTTGCTATCCTTGCTGATGGAGTTGGTGTGGTCTGGTGTTTGTGTCCTTGGTTCACCTAGTAGTGAGGGCAGTGTTTCTTTGTCCGGGCAGATATTAATTGATGTGAGTAGGGCTTATGTTGAAGAAGACCATGCCTTCGTCCTCTTGTATCTTGGTGTCTTTGATGATGTTCAGGAATTCTTAGTGGAATAGTTGGAATAGCATGAGTTTTACTAGATATTTCAGTTTACGATGAAGTTCCTTTGCTAGTCTGTATGACGGTATGCTGGTAAGTGAGACTATGGGTCTAAGGGGGGGCCCAAGTTTGTGTACCTTAGGCAGTCTGTAGTGTTAGATCCATTAGGTTTCATTCTTTGGAGATCTGTCTTCTTAATTTCACCTGATTTGTGGAGTTTCTTCAGTGATAGCAAGTTTTGAGAAGATTTGTAGCTCAGATTGAGATTCTGGATGTAATTTTGTTCACTGAGCTGGAAGGTTCGTTTTCAGAAGTTTCATCACCATACTAGGTAACATCATCAGTGATGCAGTGAAGCACTGGTGTTATGTCCCTCTATCTATTTATGTGTTTAGGTTTCCTTGGTGATGTCATTTCCTGTGGTGATGTCATTTCCTGTTCTTTTTCTCAGATGGTGGTAGATGGGATCCAAATTGATATGTTTCTGTGTCTTCAGTGTTGCTGTGATACAATTTTCTAACTGTGGAATTGGCTCCATCGCCACCTGTTGGTAGGTGTTGGTATCTGAATAGTGAGTTCGCCTTTTCAATGTACTGTTTTCTGTTTAGGATAACGGTCATATGGGCTTTTGTCTTCAGAGAGGATTACAATATTTCTGTCTTTTCTGAGTCCTTGGGCTTTCCTTTCCTATGTGTTGAGAGTGTTCCCTTCTTTTTTCCTGCTTAGTGTTGGTGCTACAGTCTGTCTGATGGTCTACTGGAAACTTGCCACCAGGATATATGAGCACCAACTAGCCACCAAAGCAAAATGACCAGCTACCACTAGTATCCTTACACACAGATGAAGAAGGACACCATTTTGACTGGGACAACACATCCATCCTAAGACAAGCTAAACAGAGATGCACACAGGAATTCCTGGAGGCCTGGCATTCAAACCAGAACTCCATCAATAAGCACATCAATTTGGATCCCATTTACCAACCTTTGAGAAAAACAGCCGGAAATGATATCACCCACCTTAGCAGACCAAGACACATAAATAGAAAGTGGGACAGAACACCAGTGCTTAACCGCAGGCTCACTGATGATGTTACCTAGCATGGTGACAAAACACCTGAGAACAAACCTACACAGCTCAGCGAGCAAACTTATAACCTGAGTATGTACTATCTATAAGCACTGCAGAAATTCACCAAAGACTCTTAGATAAAAACCTCCAAACCCCTGATCACTATCATCTAGAGAAACAAGGACAGCACACACATGAGTAGACCTCACCTTTAGGTCTGCCTCTGAGCCACTTACCATCCTGACTTGGAAATATAGCACCATTCCTTCACTGTCACTGGGTCAAAATCCTGGAATTCCCTCCCTAACTGTGTTGTATGTCTACAATCAGCACATGGATTGAAGCAATTCAAGAAGGCAGTTCATTTCTCCTGGGAATCCAATAACTGTTGGCCAAGTTAGCAATGCTTCTATCCCATAAGTGAGAGTTTAAAACAAAGGCATTGAAGTTTTCGATCAGGCACAATGTATTGAGTGCTATGGCTATCTTGAAGGGCTGAACGGCCTACTCCTATGTCTCATGAGCTGATGTCAACAGTGTGGGTTCAAGTCCCGGACCGACTGAGGTTACCATGATGGTCTCCCCTTCTCAACCTCGCCCCTTGCCTGAGGCATGATGACCATCAAGTTAAACTGCCACCAGTTGTGCCTCTGTAATGAGAGAGCAGCCCCATAGTCCTCAGAAAGTATCGTGAATTTATGCACCGTGTCCTAGCTTTTCAAACCTGCTGTGCCATTCAATATGGTCACAGCTAATCTTCAGCTTCCACTCTAGTTTCCTACCTGCTCCCCATAATTTTTTGATTCCCTCAAAAACCAAAAATCTCAATTCAGAATACCTTCAATGCTAATGCAATTACAACCTTCTGCAGTAGACAATTCCAAAGACTAGTGTCTCTTTTAGTGAAGACATTTCACCTAACCACAGTCCTAAATTATCATCTTTATCCTGAAATGTTGTTCTTGATTCCTCGGCCGGGAAAACAATGTTTCAGTATCCACCCCTTCAAGATCCTTTTGAATGTTGCAATAAAATTCACCTCTCCCCAACTTCTAAACTCTAGAGAATATAGACTAAATTTACACTCATTCATCATAGCTTAACCCAGTCGTACTAAACACTAATCTCATGATCCTTTGCTGTACCCCCCTCCAATGCAAACGTATTTATCCTTAAATATGAAGACCAAAACTACACATATTATTCCAGGTGTTATCTCACCAAAGCTCTGCAGAACAAGATTTCTTATTTTTGTCAACGAATTCCAATGAAATAAGGCCAACATATTATTTGCCTTCCTAATCACTTGGTGTACACCTTTAGTTTAACATTTCATGTCCATTTTATAATCCCTGTACCAAATCATTTAATACACCAACATTTATAAGTTCATCATAATGTCTTTTTTCAACAAGACTCAAGTTCCTTATTACCAAATGATCATTTACAAATTTCACACCTTTAAAAATATTCTACTTTTCTCTTCTTAGAATCAGTGAATAACCTCACACTCCTCAACATTATATTCCTTAATTTGTTGCCTTATTCTCAGTCACTTGACCTGAGTATGTCCCTTGGCACCTTCTTCCAGTTACATAGCAAGTTGCATTCCAACTTACCTTTGTATTACCAACAAACCTATATAAATGATTCTCTATCTCTTTGTTGAAGTCATTAATATAGATTGTTAATAGTACTGGTTCTTAACTATAGTTTGTTAACTAATTCTGCAGCCATGCTTATCTCTTAACGGTGATAGAACATTACAGTGTAGTACAGGCCCTTTAACCCTCGATGTTGCACCGACCTCTGAAACCAATCCGAAGCCCATCTAACCTACACTGTTCCATTTTCACCCATATGTTTATCCAATGACCAATTAACTGCCCTTAAAGTTGAAGAGTCGACTACTGTTGCAGGGAGGGAGTTCCATGCCCCTACTTCCCTCTAAGTAAAGAAATTATCTCTGAAATCTGTCATTTATCTATCATCCCTCAATTTAAAGCTATGTCTCCTAGTGCCCACCCCATCTAATCCTACGATTATCTTATATGTCTCAATTAAGTCACCTCTCAACCTTCTTCTCTCTGGTAAAAATTTCTTCAAGTCCCATAGCCTTTCCTCATAAGACCTTCCCTCCATGCCTGGCAACATCCGAGTAAAACTCCTCTGAACCCTTTCCAATGCTTCCACATCCTTCCTGTAATGCAGTGACCAGAACTGTATTCAATACTCCAAGTGCAGCCGCATCAGAGTTTTGTACAGCTGCAACATGACCTCGTGGCTCCGAAACTCAATCCCTCTATCAATAAAAGCTAACACACCGTTTGCCTTCTTAACAACCCTATCAACTCAAGTGGCAACTTTTGGGGATCTAGGTACATGGACACTGAGATCTCTCTGCTCATCTACACGACCAAGAAACCTACCAGTAGCCCAGTACTGTTTATTCCTATTGCTCCTTCCAAAGTGAATCACCTTACACTTTTCCACATTAAACTCCATTTGCCACCTCTCAGGCCAGCTCTGCAGCTCATCTATGTCCCTATGTAACCTGCAAAATCCTTTGGCACTATCCACAACTCCACCGTTTCTCATGTCATCCGCAAAATTAGTAACTCATCCTATGCCCTCATCCAGATCATTTATAAAAATGACAAACAGCAGTGGCCCCAAAACAGATCACTCGTAAAAGATTACACCACTAGTTATTGAACTCCAGGATGTACATTTCCCATCAACCACTTCTTTCAGCTCGCCAATTGCTGATCCAAACCACTAAATCACCCTCAATCCTATACCTCTGTATTTTGTGCAAAAGGCTATCCTTGGGAACCTTATCAAATGTCTTACTGAAATCTATGTACGCCACATTAACTGCTTTACCCTCATCCACCTGTTTGGTCACCTTCTCAAAGAGCTTCATAGAGTTTGTGAGGCACAAACTACCCTTCACAAAACCATGCTGACTCTCTCTAATCAACTTATTATTTTCTAGATGATTATAAATCGTATCTCTTATAAACTTTTCCAGCACTTTACCAGAACTGAAGTAAGGCTCACTGAGCTATAATTATTAGGGTTGTCTTTACTCCTCTTCTTGCCTAATTGCATCATAATTGCCTTGTCCCCATCTTTGCTATCCTGCAGTCTTCTGGCACTATTCCTGTAGACAATGACAACATAAAGATTAATGCCAAAGGCTATGCAATCTCCTCCCTGACTTGCCAGAGAATCCTAGGATAAACCCCATTTGGCCCCGGGGGCTTATCTATTTTCACATTTTCCAGAATTGCTAAAATCTCGTCCAGGTGAACCTCAACCCCATCTCGCCAATACTCTGTATCTCAGAGTTCTCCTCAACAACATTGTCTTTTTCCAGTGTGAATACTGACAAAAAAATTAATTTCAATCTTCCCCTTTCTCCTCGGACACCACGCACAACTTCCCACTACTGTCCTTGATTGGCCCTAATCTTACTGTCGTCATTCTTTAGGGTTTACCTTGATCCTATCTGCCAACAACTTCTGATGTCCCCTACTGGCTCTTCTTAGCTCTCTCATTAGGTCTTTCCTGGCTAACTTGTAACTCTCAAGCACCATAACTGAGCCTTCACCTCTCATCCTAACATAAGCCTTCTTTTTCGTCTTGACAAGAGATTCAACTTTTTTAGTAAACGGCGGCCTGACAGGTACATACTTACCAAGGACACAATGTAGCTGTTCTAAAATAAGCTCCACATTTCAATTGTGCCCATTGCCTATAGTTTCCTTCCCTATCCTTTGCATCCTAAATCTTGCCTAATTGCACCATAATTGCCTTGTCCCCATCTTTAACTTTTGCCCTGCAGTATATACCTATCCCTTTCCATTGCTGAAGTAAACAGAACTGAGTTGTAATCACTTTTAACAAAGTGCTCACCCACCTCCAAATCTAACACCTGGCTGGATTCATTACCCACTTCCAAATCCAGTGTGGCCTCACTCCTTGTTGGCCTGTCTACATACTGTGTCAGGAAACCGTCCTGCACACATTGGACAAAAACTGACCCACTAAAGTACTCAAACTATAGTATTTCTTGTCAATATTTGGAAAGTTAGAGCCCCCATAACAACTACCCTGTTACCCTTGCTCCTATCCAGAATCATCTTTGCTATCCTTTCCTGTATATCTCTGGAACTTGCGGAGGCCTTTAGAAAACTCCCAATGAGGTGACCTCCTTTTCTGTTTCTAACCTCAGCCCATACTACCTCAGTAGACGAGTCCTCAAATGTCCTTTCTGCAATCGTAATACTGTCCTTGACCAACAATGCCACACCTCCCCCTTTTTTACCATCTTCTCTGTTCTTATTGAAACATCTAAGTCTCGGAACCTGCAACAACCATTCCTTCCCTGCTCTCTTCATGTCTCCAAAATGGCCGCAACATCGAAGTCCCAGGTACCAACCCTTGCTGCAGGTTCACCCATCTTATTCTGGAAGTTGAAGTAAGCACTCTTCAAACCACCTTCCTGCTTGTCAGTGCACTCTTGCAACCTTGAAACCTTATTTCCTTTCTGCAATCGTAATACTGTCCTTGACCAACAATGCCACACCTCCCCCTTTTTTACCATCTTCTCTGTTCTTATTGAAACATCTAAGTCTTGGAACCTGCAACAACCATTCCTTCCCTGCTCTCTTCATGTCTCCAAAATGGCTGCAACATCGAAGTCCCAGGTACCAACCCTTGCTGCAGGTTCACCCATCTTATTCTGGAGTAAGCACTCTTCAAACCACCTTCCTGCTTGTCAGTGCACTCTTGCAACCTTGAAACCTTATTTCTGACCTCACTACTCTCAATCTCCTGGACAGGGGAACTACAATCTAGGTTCCCAGCCCCCCTGCTGAATTAGTATACACCCTCCCAAAGAGCTTTAGCAAATTTTCCCCTTCAAGGATGTTGGTACCCCTCTGGTTCAGGTGTAATCCATCCAATGTGTAGCGGTCCTATCTACGCCAGAATGAGCACTAATTATCCTGTACCATCCCTGTAGCCACGTGTTCAACTCTTCTCTGTCCCTATTCCTCGCCTCGCTAACACGTGGCATGGGTAACAAAACAGAGATAACAACTCTGTTGTAGCTCTAAGCTTCCACCCTAGCTCCTGGAATTTCTGCTTAAATCCCATCCCTTTTTCTGCCTATGTCATTAGTGCCAATGTGGACATGAGTTGGGGCTGCTTCCCCCTTCCCCTCAATAATCCTGAAAACACAATTAGAGACATCACAAACCCTGGCACCTGGGAGGCAACACACCAACAGTGAGTCTGTCGCGTTCCCGCAGAACCTCCTGTCTGTCTCTCTAACCATAGAGTCCCCAATGCTCAGCTCTTCTCTCCCCACCCCTTCTGAGCAATAGGGACAGACTCTGTGCCAGAGTCCTGTACCCATGGATTACCCCTGGTAAGTTCCATCTCCCAACAGTATCCAAAACTGTACATTTGTTATCGAGGGGAATGGCCACAGCGCATCCCTGCACTGCCTTCCAGTTCTATTTCTGTCCCCTGACTGTAATCAGTCTGCCTTTTTCTTGTACCTGAGGTGTAACTACCTCCGTGTAACTCCTCTCAATAACACCTCCCCCCCCCCACGCCTCCCGAATAACCTGAAGTTCATCCAGCTCCAGTTCCCTAACGTGGTTTTCGAGGTGCTGGCTTTGGGTGCACTTCCCGCAGATGAAGTCAGCAGGGACACTAGTGGTGACCTTACCTCGCACATTCTGCAGGAGGAACATTCAACTGCCCTAACCTCCATTTCCACTATTCGAAATTCCCAAAGAGAGTATTGAAAAATAAAGAATAAAAAAAACTAATTACCTTACCAATCCAGCACACAGAACTCTTTTCTTTCGATTAGAGGAGGAGGATGGGTGGGAAACATCACCTAAGTAGTGTTTCAGGTAACGCAACCACCCACATATATTAGTTCACTTACTCAGCAGTCCTGTGTCTGCTTCTGCTCAGTGTGTGCTCTGCCTGTTCACAAGGTAAGTTTTTAAATCAGTGATTCACCTTCCCAGCAGCCCCTGGTCGTCGCTCCTGCTCTTCCTGCTGCTGAACACAAAATGGAGGGACCCCAATGCTCGAGGTTATGCGAGAAAAGTGAAGGCATCAACAAGTTGACTAACATTTTTTTCTCAACAGAAGTTGCAACATTTGCAAGAGGAAAAAAACCGAGAGATTGCAGCACTTCGCCGGACCATTCGCGAACTTGAACAGCAGCAAGATTGCAGTCAAAGCTCATATGTTAAACGGAGACGGTTTTAGTATCAACATATTTTGGTGCACAGTCTTGCTGTAGATGCAATGTTGTCACCCTATCTCTAATTCACACTTGTGTTTTTTGAGGATCTATTCACATTCTCTATTTGCAGCTCTAGGTTTCTGTTACACTGTCTTGATTGTTCAACTGAATATTTTTTGTAAAATTGTATTTCTGATGAAATGTTTAAATGTCATAAAATTCCAACAGTGGAATAGTGTTAAGAAGTTCAGCAATTTTAATAGGTATATTAAAATTATAATGTCATTCTTATTACATTATGCAGTCACATTCAGATTCTACATTTTGGGAGAATTTTAATGTGGAAGTACAAATGGGTTTGGGTATGGGTAACATGTTCAGACTGAAGAGAATAGATTTTCATTTCCTAAATTGGGATCAAATACAGGTAAGACAGAAAACCATAGTTGTTCTGCAGGGTT
This sequence comes from Chiloscyllium plagiosum, assembly GCF_004010195.1. Classification (NCBI taxonomy): domain Eukaryota; kingdom Metazoa; phylum Chordata; class Chondrichthyes; order Orectolobiformes; family Hemiscylliidae; genus Chiloscyllium; species Chiloscyllium plagiosum. The sequence goes on along the minus strand of NC_057711.1, from coordinate 4,626,770 downwards.
CTGGATGTCTGTCTTCCTGCCTTTAGCCACTTTCATGAGACCAAGGTAGAGAGAGTGATCTCCAGAATGCACCAACTCCTATAAAGGAGGCAGCTGATACCATGTTTCATGTGTATAATTCAACATTGGATTCAACACAAGTTCTTTATTAAAGTGAACTTAAGATGTCCACCTACAGTGTGTGCTTCATGGTAAGTAAGTAAAGTTGCCATGGTCCCAGAAAATCACAGGGCTGTTCTGTCATTAGAGACAGACAATTGGTGGTGATTTTGGGTCATCATACCTCAAGCAAGGGGAGAGGTGGAGAAAGAGGGTCCTTCATGGTAGTGTTAGCTGGTACAGGAATTGAACTCACACTGTTGCAAACCAGTCATGCAGCCAACTTAGCTAACCAACCCCCAATGCTTCATGGTAGAGATAGATTAGATTAGATTCCCTAAGGTATGGAAATAGGCCCTTCGACCCAACAAGTCCACACCGACCCACTGCAGAGTAGCCCACCCAGACCCATTCTCCTAACCTGATCGTGCACCTAACACTATGGGCAATTTAACATGGCCGATTCACCTGACCTGCACATCTTTGTGGGAGGAAACCGGAGCACCCGGAGGAAACTCCACACAGACAGTTGCCTGCGGCAGGCATCAAACCCAGGTCCCTGGCGCTGTGAGGCAGCAGTGCTAACCACTCAGCCACCGTGCCGCCCACAAATCACATGCAGATCACATGACTACAGCAGACAAGGAAGCCTATTTGTACATGATGGCATTTCAATCGAAACATTCTGCTTTTTATACAAAAACAGAGAAAGGTTGCAGATATGATCATGTATGTTTTGAATTGATACCAAAAAGACAAATCATGCATTGTCAGTTCACTATTCCTGTCTATCTGCATATGCATTGCATACTTAGTCCTTAAATCTTACTAGTATCTTACTGGTACAAGTGTGTGTTGAAATCACTTATTGGTCACTTGGCTGATTTGGTTCGCCAAGAAGTGTTATTTCTTTCTCATTTTTTGTTTGTATGGTTACCTGTTGTTCCATTTACAGAGAAACCTCACTTATCCAGCATTCGATTATCTGAGTATCGGATTATCTAGCAAGGTCGCAAGGTTCTGATGCTTGGTTAAGCAATGTTATCCGGTAGTCAATTATCCAGAATTCGATTAACCACCCAAAATACTCCCCGCCCATTTCCTTCAGATAATCTAGGTTCCTCTGTATGTTGAGTTGGACCTCTGGATATTTTGATTGATACATGATCTGTGTATGTGGTAAATTAATCTCTTCTTGATCAGCTGCCTGCAGTTGGGAAACTGCTTTGTGAGTTGGTAACTGCTTTATAACTGTGCTTTTTTTATTTATTTATAAGACATTCGTAAGGCAAGTAGGCCATTGAGCCCATCAAGTCTGCTCAGCCATTCAATGAGAGTAGACAGTCAAGAAGCTGAGAAACATTGCAAGGCAGGCAGCATCAAGAGGTGGAGAAGCCGACATTCCAGGTGTAACTCTTCTTCAGGATTGGGGTGGGTGTAGGGAGCGCTGGGTGGTGAAGTGGGAATAGGTGAAGACAAGTAGAGGGTACGATGGTCAGTCAATGGGAGAAATGAATCCGGTTGGTGGCAGGGAGGAGTGGAAGGGAGGGGATAGAAGGGAGTCAGGGGATGGGAAGAGACGTTATTTGAAATTGGAGAACTCAATGTTGAGCCCTCCGGCTGTCCAGGTGGAAGATGAGGTATTGTTCCTCCAATTTGTGGCATGGCTCATTGTGGCAATGGAGGAGGCCAAGGATGGTCATGTCGGAAAGGGAGTGAGAAGGGGAATTAAACTGGACAGTGATTGGGAGGTCTGGTCAGCCCCTGCGCAGGCCCTGGCTGCGATGATTGGTGAACCATTAGGTCTCCCTGATGTAGAGAAGACCACATCGGGTGCACCTAATGCATTAACTATGTTGGAAGAGAGACAGGTGAACCTCTGTCTCACCTGGAAGGACTATTTGGGGCTCTTGACGGAGGTGAGGGGGTTGATGTGCTGGCAGGTTTTGCATCTTTTCCGTTTGCAAGGGAAGGTACCTGAGGGTTTGAGGGTGTTGGTGGGAGAGTGGTGCAAACCAAGGACTGTCAAAGGGAATGGCCCTTGCAGAAGGCAGAGAGTGGTAGCGAGGAGAAGATATTCTTGGTGGTGGGGTCTAGTTGGAGTTGGCAGAACTGTTTAAGGATGATGCGTTGGATGCGAAGACTGATGGGGTGGTAGGTGAGAACAAGGGGAACCCTGTCTTTATTGGCGGGGTTTAGATCAGTGGAACGAGGAATGGAGGTGGTGCTGGGAGGACTGTCTGGATGACAGAGGGAGGAGAAGCATGTTCAAAATAAGTGGACATCTGGTATGCTTGCGAGTGAAATGTCTCTTCATCCAAGCAGATGCTGCAGAGGCGGAGGAATTGGGAGAATGGGATGGAGTTCTTGCAGGATATATAGTGGGAGGAGGTGCAGTCCAGGTAGTTATGGGAACTTGTGGGTTTTGTAGTAAAAGTCCGTCTGGAGACTGTCACCAGAGATGGAAATGGTGAGGTCAAGAAAGGGGAGAGAGGTGTCTGAGATGGATCAAATGAATTTGAGAGTGGGGTGGAAGTTGTGGACGATGTCGATGAACTACACCAGTTCAGCCTGGGTGCAGGACGTTGCACTTACGCAGTCATCAGTGTAATGGTGGAAGAGTTGGGGCCTATTTGATAATCCCTAACACCACATTTCTGATTTTTTAATCCATAACCATTGAATCTTTTGCTGATTAAAAGTCTGTCTACTCAGCATTGAATATACTGAATAATCCAGTTTCTACAGCCCTCTACAGTAAAGAATTTCACAGATTCATTACCCTCCCAGGAATTAAGGGCTACGGGTAAGTGGAGTTGAAATGCCCATCAGCCATGATTGAATGGCGGAGTGAACTCGATGGGCCGAATGGCCTTACTTCCGCTCCTATGTCTTATGATCTTAAATGACATTCCATCTCATCTGTTATAAATGAGTAATCCCATATTCTGAGATTATGCCCTCTGCTCCTAGATTCTCCCACAAGAGGAAAAGAACTTTCCACATCTACCCTGTAAAGCCCCCTAAGCATCTTGCACATTTTAATAATGTCACCTTTCATTCTTCTGAATTGCAATGACTTTAGGTCTAAACTACTGAACCTCCTCATATGAATATCCCTCCATAACTGAGATCAACCTAGTGAATCTTCTGTAGACTGCCTCCGATGCCACTATAGCTTTCCATGGTTTAGGAACCCAAAAGTGTCCACAGTATTCACAGGAGTAGTCTGATTAATTGGTTGTGTAGTTTTAGCAAACCCTTTATACTTTGTTCCCTTTGAAATAAAGGCCAATATTCCATTTGCCTTCCTTATAATCCACAGAATTTGAATGTTAGTTTTCTGTGTTTTAGGCACAAGACTGAATGTTCTTTAGCAGTTTTTTTTGCAGTCTTTTTCTATTTCAATAATATTCAGTTCTATTCTTCCTGCCAAAGTACATGATCTCACAATTGCCTACATATTTTATCAAGTTTTTGCTTGCTTGCTTAACCTATTGATTTCCCTCTGTAAACTCTTTGTGTCATCCTCACCACTTGCCTTCGCACCTATTTCCTGTCACACGCAAACTTGGTGACAGTTCATTCACTTTCCTCATCCAAGTCATTAATATTTATTGTAAATAACTGTATCCCCAGCAATGACCTCAATGTGTGGTACCTTAGCAAACCATTTTCTGAAAATTCAAATATATTACATCCGCAGGTTCTCCTGTATTTACTCTACTTGTTACCATCTTACAAAATTCTATTAATTTTATCAGGCATGATTTCCCCTTCAGAAAACCTTGCTGACTCTGATCATTTCATATGTTTCTAAATGCACTGCTGTTACATTCTTTATAATAGAAGCTAACATTGTCCCAATAACCGATTTTAAGCTAACCAGCCTATAGTTACCCTTCATGGCTCCTTCCCTTCTTAATACGTTGCATTGGCAGTTTTCAAATCTTGAAGTTTTCCAGAAATGAAGGATTCCTGGAAGATTACTATCAGTGCATCCAGTATCGCTATAGCACTTCTTTATTATCCAAGGATATGTCCCATCAGGTCCAGAGGGCATACTGGTCTTTAGTCTCATTTGTTTCCCTCACACTTTCTCTCGTGATAGTTATTATATTTCTTTTTCTCCTCCTTTTGCCCTCATATTATTTAATGATTTTAGAATGCTAATAATGGATTCTACTATGAAGTCTGAGGCAAAGTATTTATCAACTCCTCTGCAATTTCCTCATTCTCCATTTTATTTACTCAGCCTCAATTTGCAAGGGGCCTATGTTCATTTTGGCTTCTCTCTTCCTAATACATTTACAGTAACTCTTGCTGTCATATTTACATTACTTGCAAGTTTACCCTCAAAGCGTATCTTCTCCCTCTGTTGTTATTTTGGTTATTTTTTGTTGTTTTTAAAACTTTCCCAATCCTCTGATTTATCATTAATCTTTGCCACATTTTAGATTTTCTCTTTCAATTGATACTATCCTTACCTTTCCTGGTTAATCATGGTTGTCTTGTGCCCTTCCTTGAATCCTTCTTCCTCACTGGCATATATCTTTGCTGTGAGCCATGAATTTTTTTAAAAATATACATTGTTTTTCAACTGCCATTGCAGCTAAACTCCTTTCCTGGTCTACTCCAGCGACTTCTGGCCTTATTGCTTTGTAATTACCCTTACTTATGTTTTGCACAGTTGTTTCTGACCCAAATTCCCCCTTCTCAAACTCAATGGCCTACTTATCAATCTTATGGTCTTCTTTCCATTAGCCTTCCTAAATATTTACTGTACCTGCCTGTTAGTCTTCAGTGACTTACTAACTAATTTGTACATTTACAATTTAAGAAATTCTCTTCAAACCGGCTCCTCCGCAATGGGACTGTCCTATGAGGAGAGATTGGTTAGCTTGGGCCTGTGTTCACTTGAGTTTAGAATAATGAGAAGGGATCGACTGAAATGCGCAAAATTCTATCAGGGCTGGACAAAGTAGATACAGGAAGGATGTTATTCCTGATCGGGGAAGTCGAACATCAAGGGTCATAATCTCAGGTGATGAGATAGACCATTTAGGATAGAGATGAAGAAACATTTCTTCACTAAGAGGGTAGTGAACCTGTAGAATTCTCTACCACAGAAGGCTGTGGATGCCAAACCACCAAATATATTCAGGAAACAGACTGATAAAGTTTTAGATAATAAAGGTAGCAAGAGGTGTATGGAGAAAGCAGGAAACTACTTTTGAGTTGAGGATCAGCCATGATCATATTGAATGGTGGAGCATACTCAAAGGACATGCCCCTGCTCCTTGTATCTATATTAAAGTGAATAGCCAAACAACTTTCTATATTTCATCTGCCATGTTGTTACCCACTTACTCAGCCTGTCAGAATCCTTCTGAGGTTAAAGATTTCAACTTGCCATCTTCCTGGCAGGAAAAGTGGCTGATCTCGTTTAACTGATGAGACCTGTTAGCCAGGCTGTGGAGGGGTCCTTTCCTGATGAAGTGCTTTTGCCCGAAATATTGAATTTCCTGCTCCTTGGATGCTCACTGACCTGCTGTGCCTTTCCAGCACCACTGTAATCTAAACTGTGGAGAGGTCAGTCAAATCCTCAATTCGGGGGAAAAAGAATAGTTTTTGACACTTTGACCCACCAGATCTCCATTTCCCAACATCCAACACCACCATTCCGCCCCCGCCCCCCTACTCACAGAATGCAAAAGTATCTTGGTGTCCATGTACATAGAAAGTTGTCACCTAGATTGATAGGGTTGTTAAGAATGCATATGGTGTGTTAGCTTTTATTGATAGAGGGATTGAGTTTCTGAGCCATGAGGTCATGCTGCAGCTGTACAAAACTCTGGTGTAGCTGTAGTTGGAGTATTGCTTACAGTCTGGTCACTGCATTATAGGAAGGATGTGAAAACTTTGGAAAGGGCTCAGAGGAGATTTATTAGGATGTTGCCTGGTATGGAGGGAAGGTCTTATGAGGAAAGGCTGAGGGACCTGAAGAGAGAGAGCTGAAGGTTGAGAGGTGACTTAATTGAGATATATAAGGTAATAAGAGGTTTAGATAACGTGGACAGAGAGCCATTTTCTTCAGATGCTGATGGCGAACACAAGGGGGCATAGCTTTAAATTGAGGGGTGATAGATAAATGACGGATTTCAGAGATAATTTCTTTACTCAGAGTAGTAGGGGGCGTGGAAAGCACTGTCTGCAACAGGTTTGACAACTTCAAGGGCATTTAAATGGTCATTGGATAAACATATGGATGAAAATGGAATAGTGTAAGATAGATAGGCTTCAGATTGGTTCCACAATATCGAGGGCTGAAGGTCCTGTATTGCGCTGTAATGTTCTATGATCTAAAAAGACAGACTCTCTATCAGATTGCTGGAGAAGCAAGCCTCAAAGGACTGTCTTTGGCTGTTGACTTCAGATTGGTCAGCAGCTCTTGAGGAACCAGAAAGCCACTATAAAGGCCTGTAATAGGCTGAGATACTCACAGAAGCTTGCTAGTTCTTAACATTCTGATTAGCGTGCAATTGGTTAGGTTTTCTCTGTGGTGGGAATGACATGTCAGCTGACAGCTAATACTGCTAGCCCATACATTCTTAAAAGAGAAATCACGGCCTTGGATTTTCTTTTGTTCCATTGACCTTTTCAGGGTTGTCATCTTTTAGTTCGGTTTCATTCAGAAGGGACCGGGCTGCATCATTATCCCCCAAAATGGTATTTTAATTTAAAGTTAATAAGTTACTTTTCTACTTTTGGTTTTTTGTCACAAGACTCCTTTCAGGTTCTTTAGTTAATTTACTACTTAATTTATTTGATTAACTTAAACATGTGAAAATAGATACTTCCACAGAGGCTGGAGTGCAACATTAACCCTGTAACTATTTTGATGCAGTTCTGTCAAGGTTTTGTTTTTAGTTGTAATTACATAACATGCCAACTTCTAAAGGGGACCTCATTCTTATTTAGTTACTGCAGTGTTGGTAATGGCAAAGTGGAGTACAATCAGGAATCAGTTGCCTCGGGAAACCTCAGTTCTGTCTCCAGATCGTAAGAAATCTCAGGGCATCAGGTCAAATATAGACAAGGAATTTCTTCCCCAAGATTATCACCAAAATGTTCATATTACAGAGGAGGAAGTGCTGGATGTCTTGAAACGGCTAAAGGTAGATAAATCCCCAGGACATGATCAGGTGTACCCTAGAATTCTGTGGGAAGCTAGAGAAGTGATTGCTGGGCCTCTTGCTGAGTCACAGGTGAGGTGCCGGAAGACTGGAGGTTGGCTAACGTGGTGCCACTGTTTAAGAAGGGTGGTAAGCCAGGGAACTGTAGCCTGACATCGGTGGTGGGCAAGCTGTTGGAGGGAATCCTGAGGGACAGGATGTACATGTATTTGGAAAGGCAAGGACTGATTAGGGATAGTCAACATAGCTGTGCGTGGGAAATTATGTCTCACAAACTTGATTGAGTTTTTTGACGAAGTAAAGAAGATTGATGACAGCAGAACGGTAGATGTGATCTACATGGACTTCAGCAAGGTGTTTGACAAAGTTCCCCATGGGAGACTGATTAGCAAGGTTAGATCTCACAGAACACAGGGAGAACTAACCATTTGGATACAGAAGTGGCTCAAAGGTAGAAAACAGAGGGTGATGGTAGGGGGTTGTTTTTCAGACTGGAGGCCTGTGACCAGTGGAATGCCACAAGGATCGGTGCTGGGTGCTCTACTTTTGTCATTTACATAAATGATTTGGATGTGAGCATAAGAGGTACAGTTAGTAAGGGATAGTCAACATGGTTTTACGTGTGGCAAATCATGTCTCACAAACTTGATTGAGTTTTTTCGAAGAAGTAACAAAGCGGTTTGATGACAGCAGAGTGGTAGATGTGATCTTTATGGACTTCAGTAAGGCGTTCAACAAGGTTCCCCATGTGAATCTGACGAGCAAGGTTAGATCTCATGGAATACAGGGAGAACTCGCCATTTGGATACAGAACTGGCTCAAAGGTAGAAGACAGAAGGTGGTGGTGGAAGGTGGTTTTTCAGGCTGGAGGCCTGTAACCAGTGGAGTGCCACAAGGGTCGGTGCTGGGTCCACTACTTTTCATCATTTTATATAAATTATTTGGATGTGAGCATAAGAGGTATAGAGTAAGCAATGGGCTGAAAAGTGGCAGATGGAGTTTAATTCAGATAAATTTGAGGTGCTGCATTTTGGGAAAACAAATCTTAGCAGGACTTATACACTTAATTATAAGATCCTAGGGAGTGTGGCTGAACAAAGAGACCTTGGAGTGCAGGTTCATAGCTCCTTGAAAGTGCAGTCGCAGCTCGATAGGATAGTGAAGAAGGCGTTTGGTATGCTTTCCTTTATTGGTCAGTGTATTGAGTACAGGAGTTGGGAGATCATGTTGTGGCTGTACAGGACATTGGTTCGGCCACTGTTGGAATATTACGTGCAATTCTGGTCTGCTTCCTATCAGAAAGATGTTGTGAAACTTGGAAGGGTTCAGAAAAGATTTCCAAGAATGTTGCCTGGGTTGGAGGATCTGAGTTGTAGGGAGAGGCTGAACAGGCTGGGGCTGTTTTCCCTGGAGCGTCGGAGGCTGAGGGGTGACCTTATAGAGGTTTACAAAATTATGAGGGGCATGGACAAGGTAAATAGGCAAAGTCTTTTCCCTGGGGTCAGGGAGTTCAGAACTAGAGAGCATAGGTTTATGGTGAGAGTGGAAAGATATAAAAGAGACCTAAGGGGCAAAGTTTTCATGCAGAAGGTGGTACCTGTATGGAATGAGCTGCCAGAGGAAGTGTTGGAGGCTGGAACAATTGCAACATTTAAGAGGCATTTGGATGAGTATATGAATAGGAAGGGTGTGGAGTGATATGTGCTGGCAGGTGGAACTAGATTGGATTGGGATATCTGGTTGGCATGAACGGGTTGGACCGAAGGGTCTGTTTCCATGCTGTACATCTCTATGACTCTAACTAGATACATACGCAAAATAGATTTTCATGAAGTCATAATAAAACCCATATTTATACGGGATTCCTCCTCCCGGGGGTCCCTGAACCAGCCAGAATCATTACTGCAGCTAGACAAAAGCCCTGGACAGTATGGCCGAAATATCTGTGTCGATATACTTCAAAAAGGGCTGCCATGTTTTATGAAATAATTCTGTTTTTTGGTACACCATATTTGTGAGCAAGTCAAGGGGGATATATTCCATGACTAACCTGTGCCAGTTCGAAAGTGCTGGTGCGCCCTCAGCTACCCAATTCACTAAAACTGTTTTCCTTGCACAAAAAGAAAGAATGGTAAATAATTTCCTCCCGTACACATTCAGGGAGGGAAAATCTGAAGAGCCCAAAAGTAGGGACACTGGACCAATCTAATCTTGGTACCCAAGATCTCTGTCAAGGCATTCGCTACTCTGTCCCAATACCTACGGATCTTATGGCATGTTCATAGACAATGCGTGAGAGTGCCAACTTCTATTTTACATTTAGGACACATTGGGGATACTCCTGCCTTGAATTTTGCAAGTTGTTCAGGTGCCATATGAGCCCTATGGAGTATCTTTAATTGAAGTGCCTGAGTTCTATTACAAATAGAGATCTTTCTGGCATTTTCTCAGATGTCCTCCCATATTTCTAATGAGACTTCTAACCCTAATTCTTGATTCCAGGTTTTAAATAATCATTCCATGTCCTTTGATAGTTTATTATATAATGAGTGATAAAGAGTACTAACCGAGGGGGGCCCCATCGGCCATAGCACTCTCCTTTCCCTATCCGATTTGTAGGGATTATTTATCAGTGTGGTCTTCTTTTGTATATAATCTCGTATTTGGAAATACTGAAAAAGGTCCCTGTTAGGCAGTCCAAACTTCTGGTGTGACTGCACAAAGGACGTCATAACCTCCCCATCAAACAGGTCTCCCAAGCAGGAGATACCTCTGGAATTCCAAGGTTTAAATGTAGTGTCTGTCAGCCCTGGCTGAAATCCCAATGCTCCCACTATAGGAGTATAAGGGGAGGTTTTTTGCAGGTTACCCTCGCATTATCCTCCAGACTTTAATTATATTTAATACAATAGGGTTTTTACAATATAATAGCTCTCATCTTGTCTATAAATAAAAGATTGATGAGGGGACATTTTGTTTGGGAGGTCTCAATATCTAACCAGATTGATTGTGGGTCACAAGAGACCCAATCAGCTACATAAGATAATAAGGAGCTCAATTTATACCTCCTAAAATCTGGAAAGTCCAGTCCTCCCCTTGCTTGTGGGAGCTGCAGCTTTTCTAATTTGATAAGGGGCCATTTATGATTCCAAATAAAGGAGCTGAGCCAGCCGTAAAGCTTACGCAACACCTGTCTCAGCAGCATCGGGGGAGTGTTCTCATAGGATATAGACAACAAGATAGAATCTTAACTAGGGCTACTCTGCCTAACTAGGATATTGGGAGATCTCCCCAGCATTGAAGGCCTTGTCTTATTTTCTCTAATAAGTGCACAAAATTAGTTTTATACAGCTGATCAAATACTGGGGTGATAAAAATACCTAAGCACAGAAAACCTTTTAGTGACCACCGAAATGGAAAGCAAGATCAGTCTGGTAAATTGGATACATTGGCAAGACCTCCCAACAGCATGGCCTCAGATTTCACAAAATTGATTTTATAGCCTGAGAACATACCAAATAAATTGATCACTTGGATTAGGCGGGCACGGATATCAAAGGATCACTTAAGAAGAGGAGGATATCATCCGCATATAGACTGATTTTATGTTTGCCTGATCCAACCCTCAGAGCTGTTATGCCAGGGTCAGTTCGTATAGCTTCCGCCAGCGGTTCAATCACTAGTGTGAATAATAATGGTGAAAGAGGACATCCCTGACGACAACCCCTGCCAACACTAAAGCTATCCAAACTTAAACCATTGGTGATCAAAGCTGCTTTGGGATCATTATATAATACTGAAACTCATTTAGTAAATACCTCTCCGACACCAAACCTTTCCAGTGTATAAAAAAGATATGGCCATTCAACCCGATCAAATACCTTCTCTGCGTCCAAGGAGACAGCTAAACCCGGTTTTGTTTCCTGTTGACAGGCTTGTATCATATTTAAGACCCTTCTAATATTATTAGTTGACCTGCGGCCCTTTATAAACCCCGTCTGGTCCTCTTTTATGATGAATGGTAAGACCCTCTCCAATATTAATGTTAACATTTTAGAAAGAATTTTGAAATCCATATTTAATAAGGATATGGATCTATATGATGAGCAATCTTCTGGGGCCTTTCCCTTTTTAAGAATAAGAGAGATGTTGCTTCTCTCAACGAAGGCGGGAGGCAGCCCTGACTATGTGAGTAATTATACATATTTATGAGTGGCCCGGCCAGTTCCCCTATAAATTCTTTATAGAACTCAACCTGGAATCCATCTGGTCCAGGCGCTTTGCCACTCTGAAGGGGGCATTCAAGATCGACACCTGCTCCGAGGTTAAGCCCGGAAGGGCCAACTTTTTAAAGAGGGATTCCATCTTCTCAGTTCTATCCTCACAGTCCTGCGATTTATACAGTTCAAAATAGAACTTTCTAAAGGTTGTATTGATCTTTTTACAATCACAAGTCAGGGTACCAGCACTTTCACTAATGGACGTAATAGCTTGAGGAGCCTTTTTCTTTCTAGCAAGGTACACTAGGTATCTGCCAGGCTTGTTGCCATTTTCAAATAATCTCTGCTTTGCGAATAATATTTCCCTCTTTGTTGTTTGGGTAAGTGCGGTATTCAAGGCTGCCCCAAGGGCTGCGATCCTTTGTAGTTTAGTAATAGAAGGCACTGTTGCTCTCCCTTTTGTCTTTTCCGGGTCGCAGAATATGAGATGACCAAGCCTCGCGCAGATGCCTTAGTGGTCTCCCACATCATCGACGGGTTACTGGCTGTACCTGAATTAATTTCCCAGAAGATTTTGAATTCCTGCAAAAAATACTTTATAAATTTGCTATCCTTCAGTAAGAAGGGATCCAAAGGCTAATGTCGGGGGCCTATCCTGTCATCCCTAATCTTAACTTCTATGATGGCTAGCACAAGGGGGCATAGCTTCAAATTAAGGGGTGATAGATATAGGATGGATGTCAGAGGTAGTTTCTTTACTCAGAGAGTAGTAGGGGCGTGGAACACACTGCGTGCAACAGTAATAGACTCGCCAACTTTACAGGCATTTAGGTGGTCATTGGATAGGCATATGGATGAGAATGGAATAGTGTAGGTTAGATGGTCTTCAGATTATTTTCACAGGGCGATGCAACATCGAGGGCCGAAGGACCTGTACTGCGCTGTAATGTTCTATGGTAAAATATACTGCGGCATGATCAGAAATAGCTATATTACCTATTTTACAAGATAGTATGGAATCTAAAAGGATCAAGGGGACAAAAAACATATCAATTCTGGTATGGCACTTGTGTGGGTTAGAGTAGAAAGTAAAGTCTCTACCCTGGTGGTGAAGGCACCTCCATACATCTACTAGCCCTAGCTCCTTATTCAGATCTGCCAGTTGTCTAGATCTCAGAGATATACCCGTAGTACTCTTAGGTATCCTATCTGTTCTCTGGGTCCATAATACAGTTAAAATCTCCTCCTATAATGGTATGGCGGACTCCAAAAGCCATCAACTTAGAAAGCGCTTCCATTACAAACTTAAAGGAATGCGTCGGGGGGCAATAAAGGTTCGAAATTCCATATTCCTCTCCATGTATTAGGGCTTTGATCAATATATGCCATCCAGATTCATCTTTTATCTGGCTTAACATTTGGAAAGGAAGATTCTTCCAAATAAGGATGGCTACTCCCCGTCTTTTTGATCTGAAAGATGAGAACAAAGCCTGATCAAATCCACCTTGTTGTAGCTTTAAATGTTCTTTGTCAAGTAGATGTGTCTCCTGTAAGAGAGCTACATCGACCCTTTCCAGGTGCACCACCTCAGCGAATGGCTAGCCATGATCATCCAGGCAAGCCCGAGACCTCCACAGGAGGAAGAACCCCACTCAGAAAACCTTGAATAAAGACCGTAGGAAATTCACAAATACAAAAATTCTTTAAAACATTTAAACCAACACAATTAAAAGCTATTCCTAAGTAAAAAAAAAGTGAAACATATTTGAAAGGAGACTTTCCCCCTTGCTCCCAGGGGGAATAACTACCTATCGATAACCCCACCATAACCTCTCCTAGCAAGGGCCCTGCCCTTGGCCCAGGCATTGTAGAATGGAGTAGACATATTCAAATATTTTATAAAACCAGAATTAAAAGTGAGTAACCTCCCCCCGACTCCCACACACCAAAACTTGGGTGTGTTTAGCAAACACAGTACAAAATAAAAATATATCAAAATTACAATCCCAGCAAGTATTAGACAACTAAGTAAAATAAGGAAAGAGGAAAACCCCGCTCTTAAGAAAAGGGCAAGCCAAAACAAACCCCCCTCGCCCACAAATCGAGTAAGCCGCGCAGACTATAAAAAGGAAACCAAAGGAAAAGTAAAGAACTAGCCTCCCCCGACCCCCAGGGAAAGATGAGTGGAAGAAGTATGAAAAAAGGGGGTAAACAAAGGGGGGGGGGGGTGTGCAAAATAAAGTCGTTGTCCATACGGTTGGATTCCTGCAATCTATTTAAGAGAGTCCAAGGATTCTTTGGTTTTTTCCAGTGACCCAAAGTTGTAAACGGATCCTCCATGTCTGAAGCGCAGCGCTGCTGGATAACACATGGAGTATTGGATATTTAGGTCCCACACGCGCTTCTTCACCTCATCGAATGCCCTCCTCTTGCGGACCATGGCTGGAAAGAAGTCCTGAAATAACATTATTCTGGAACCCTTGTGCATCATGGCCTTGGGGATCCTTCCCTAGGATTCTGGAGGCTTCCAAGAGCATTTGTTTTTCTTTGTAACATTGGAGTTGGATTAGAACTGGATGGGGGCGCTGGTCCAAGCTGAACCTGCTTACAGCAACCCGGTGGACCCACTCTACCCACACCCGGCCCGGTCCCAATTCCAACTTCAATAATTGTGGGAGCCATCGCTCCAAAAAGTCTACAAGCTGGTCTTCCTCTTCCCGTTCGGGAAGGCCCAGCAACCGAATATTTTTCCGACGGCCCCGATCATCAAGGTCATCAATGCACTCCACCCAGGGTCTGATTCATTGCTTGAGAGCCCGAACTTGACCTACGGACGACTCGGCAGCCGTCTCCGAGACCGTGGCTCGTTGCTCTGTCCCTCCGATGCATTGCTCAAGTTTTTCGATTTCTCGGTCCCGCTTCTGCAGCATGACCGAGATTAACTCCCACCTGCACCTGGACTCCTCAATAAAAGCGTCAATCTTCTCTTGAAGTTTGTTGATCCCGGAGTGCAGGGTCACCTCTGCAGTAAAGTCCCCTGAGGCAGCCGCGGACGTCCCTGCTGCTGCGGGAGGGGTCCCTGCCTGTTGCGAACTGCGGGAGCTTTTGCCCTTAGTCATTTAAAAAACAACACCAAACTATCCAAGTTTGATGTAAAATGACTGACTACGCTGGGCAAAAGCTATCTTAAATGATTTAAAGGGTGAGGTGAAGGCATGTGCCCCACTTTGCCCGAGTCTCAGGCAGATCACTACAGACTCAGACTTGCTGGGTCGCCGCTATCTAGAATCCCCCTCGTTTCGTATTAATTTTAACTTGTTTTACATTAAAAAAAAATCTAATAGCTGAGTGGAATTTGAGCTATTTTGATGCAAACTAAATGTTGTTTAGTTTGCACTCATTAGGACACATCCTGACATAATTTTCTGTATTCAACCCTAAGCAGGTTTTAATCATTTTGTGACATTTAAATCTGTTTGTTATTCTTCAGTCAGTGAAATGTCTCAGCCACTTATTCAAACTCCATGTCTCAGTTAGAGAATGTGGTTTTTTTGGTATATATATTTTACACCATTTGTGTTAGTCCTGATGTACAAAATCAGAATTAATTGGCAAGTTCGATTGGTTTTTATACAAATTGAACTTTGAACATGCAATTTGCAATAGAAGTTATGGCATTATGAGTGAAAGTGTAGGAAACAGAGCAAGAGAAGAAATGCTAAAGAAAAGTGAGACTATCTGTGTTCCTCATGCAAAGCACTGGCACTGATACAACAGGTTAAATAACCTTCTGTGCAGTGGCCATTTTGTTTTATTACGTGATAAACTTGGCTAAGAGTAGGAAAATCTTTGAGGAGAAAGTGAAGTCTGCAGATGCTGGAGATCAGAGCTGAAAATGTGTTGCTGGAAAAGCGCAGCAGGTCAGGCAGCATCCAGGGACAGGAGAATCGACGTTTCGGGCATAAGCCCTTCTTCAGGAATGAGGAAAGTTTGTCCAGCAGGCTAAGATAAAAGGTAGGGAGGAGGGACTTGGGGGAGGGGCGTCGGAAATGTGATAGGTGGAAAGAGGTCAAGGTGAGGGTGATAGGCCAGACTGGGGTGGGGGCGGAGAGGTCGGGAAGAAGATTGCAGGTTAGGAAGGCGGTGCTGAGTTCGATGGATTTGACTGAGACAAGGTGGGGGGAGGGGAAATACCTTGTCTCAGTCAAATCCATCGAACTCAGCACCGCCTTCCTAACCTGCAATCTTCTTCCCCACCTCTCCGCCCCCACCCCAGTCTGACCTATCACCCTCACCGTGACCTCTTTCCACCTACCACATTTCCGACGCCCCTCCCCCAAGTCCCTCCTCCCTACCTTTTATCTTACCCTGCTGGACAAACTT